>NC_068286.1:48000930-48038430 GCF_025860055.1 Xyrauchen texanus
ATGTTCTGCAGAAGAAAGAAAGTCACACATCTGGAACAGCATGAGGGTGAATAAATGATGACAGAATTTACATTTTTGGGTGAACTGTCCCTTTAAGTAAGAAATAGCACGTATAATATGTATGTGTACACTAGGGATGTGCCCGAAGCTGAATGGCTTATTCGGAAAGGCATGAATAATGACGATTCATCCGAATAATATTACAAATATTAGTTTGACTGATTATCCAAAGAGCACAAGGATAAAGCGACATCTGAAATAAACATATCCAAAATTACATCAAATTTATGAATCTGTGCAGCCAATTTTTCTAAAGTTTAAACCTTATGAATGAAAATGCACAGGTTGTGATTTCAGATGGGATGGGCGCGGTCTCGACTCCGTTTGCGGTCTCTGTTAATTGTGCACGTCTGGAGCTTGTCAAGAGTAACATTAATTAAGATGTAACTTAATCACATCAGTGATTCAGGTTATTAACTGGTTAAGACTTTATTCCGAAACAAAACAAAAGTTAAAATGCACCATAAAGTATTCATCTATTATCAAGTCAAGTCAAGTGGTTTTTATTGTCGTTTCAACCATATACAGTTAGTACAGTACACAGCAAAACGAGACAACGTTCCTCCAGGACCATGTGCTACATAAAAACAACAAAGGACCAACATAGGACCACATGAGACTACACAACGAAATAAAATACCTATATAAACTACCTATATATACCTATATAAAGTGCACGTGCAAACATGTGCAAAAAGTACAGGACAGTACAACAAATTACTGACAATGAACAGGACAATAGACAGAGTGCAGCGCCGACCAGTACTCAGTAGTGCAAAAAGATGACAGTTTCTAAAAATGTAAACATAACATACTATGAGATAATGTTCTATGCACATAGCAGTTATTGAGGTAGCAGACAGTTATAAAGTGACAGTAATTAAAGTGCAACTCAGGACACGTGTGTGTCAAACCAGTCTCTGAGTATTGAGAAGTCTGATGGCTTGGGGGAAGAAGCTGTTACACAGTCTGGCCGTGAGGGCCCAAATGCTTCGGTACCTCTTGCCAGACGGGAGAAGGGTAAAGAGTTTGTGTGAGGGGTGTGTGGGGTCGTCCACAATGCTGGTTGCTTTGCGGATGCAGCGTTTTGTGTAAATGTCTTTGATGGAGGGAAGAGAGACCCCAATGATCTTCTCAGCTGTCCTCACTATCCTCTGCAGGGCTTTGCGGTCCGAAACGGTGCAAGTCCCAAACCAGGCAGTGATGCAGCTGCTCAGGATGCTCTCAATAGTCCCTCTATAGAATGTAGTGAGGATGGGGGAGATGTGCTTTCCTCAGCCTTCGAAGAAAGTAGAGACGCTGGTGGGCTTTCTTGGTGATAGAGCTGGTGTTGAGGGACCAGGTGAGGTTCTCCGCCAGGTGAACACCAAGGAATTTGGTGCTCTTGACGATCTCCACAGAGGAGCCGTCGATGTTCAGCGGAGTGTGTTCACCTTGTGCTCTCCTAAAGTCAACAACCATCTCTTTTGTTTTGTCGACATTCAGGGACAGGTTGTTGGCTCTACACCAGTTCGTCAGCCGCTGCACCTCCTCTCTGTATTATATTATATTCCTTATGTAAAACGAAGAAACTGAAGCTCCGCCTTTTTTCCTTCTTCTTCTTTAAACTGAAATTTGAAAAGGTTGAGTGTTCTTGAACTCTGGTGAGGCACTATAGAAATCTAACATTATTAATGGTATTATTATTATTATTATTATTATTTAACTAAATAATGATGCATTATCGTACAAATTCCTGATGGACTTACGGGACTTTCACCTGTTTGTGGGCTTTATTGATTTTATATTGTGTTTATAATTCACTGCAATATGTGTGCTTGACACCTCGTGCCTCCAGAATAATGTTGTTATACATGAACAGACAGAAGAAAATGATGTTTTATGCAGATATTAATATCTGAAATACCAGGAGAAACCACAACATATTCCTCAGTTAATGTAGCCCACAAATTCAGCTTCATCTGGTAAGAAAAAAAAGGAATTAATTATATATATGTTAAAATATATTATGCTTAGATAATAATTGTATAATAATAATAAATATTATTATTATTATTATCATTAGGCTATTATTATGAAACGGTATAAACAAGGAATATTTTAATTAATAGGAACTATAAATGTAAGAGTAATACTTAAAAATGGGCATTTCATTTAGTTTTGACACACTTCCTCTTTAAGCCACGCCCATCTCCGGTTCTCTCTGAACACAGAGACAGATGCAGATCATTTTGTCATATGAGCAGAAACAGATATAAATACAGATGATGGCTTCGCTGCACACCGCTAGTGTGCACACATATGGAATATTGATAATTCACCATTGTGACATAGAAAGTCATTTGTCTTGTTATAAGCAAACATATATATATATATATATATATATATTAATTTAAGACCAGACGTGCTGCTGCATAATGGATCATCTGCAGAGGCCATAATTGCACATGCAGGGAGTTCTGCAATGAGAGCAGTGTAATGTCGTGGTGGCGTAGTGGCTAAAGCACATAACTGGTAGTCAGAAGGTTGCTGGTTCGGTCCTTGAGTAAGACACTTAACTCCAGGTTGCTCCGGGGGGATTGTCCCTGTAATAAGGGCTCTGTAAGTCACTTTGGATAAAAGCGTCTGCCAAATGCATAAATGTAAATGTAAATGTAGTAGTCCAGTCTAGAGCTGACAAGAGAGGAAGACACCACTCACAACACCTTAACTAACAACACTAATTCATGCATTCACGACCTCAAGACTAGATGAATGTCTTGCAGGTTTAATTAATAAACTTAGTCTAGATATGACAAGTGACTGAACAAGACGTGTGTGGCATGATCAGAGAGGAAGTGTCTTATCTTCCGGATATTGTAGAGTGTAAATCTATATGATTTTGCAGTCTTTGAGATGTGGTCTGTGAAATTGAGTTGGTTATCGATGGTTACCCCAAGATTACTGTAGTTGCACCCATCTGCACGGTGCTGTTGTGTTCAACAGCGGGGTTGGCTGGAAAGACCAGGAGTTCGGTTTTGGCTGGGTTGAGTTGCGGGTGGTGTTCCTTCATCCAGGCCGAGATGTCTGCCAAACAGACAGAGATTCGAGCAGTCACTGTGGTGTCGTTGGGCTGGAAAGACAAGTAGAGTTGCGTGTCGTCAGCGTAGCGTGTTAAGAGAAACCATGTGACTGAATGATGGGTCCCAGTGATGTTGTGTATATGGAGAAGAGAAGTGGCCCAAGCACCGAACCCTGAGGTACCCCAGTTAATAGCTGATGTAAATTAGACACCTCACCCCTCCGGTTTATCTTGAAGGACCTACACAAGGACCAGCCAAGCACAGTTCCTGTGATAGTATACCCAGCGAAGAGAGGGTGGGAGCAGGTTCTGATGGTCCTGGATCTGTGTCAAAGGCTGCAGAAAGGTCCAGCAGAATCAGGACGGATGATCTGGATCCAGCTGTCGCCTGTCTCAGCGACTTAGTGACAGACAGCAGGACAGTCTCAGTGTCCACTTTTGAAGCCTGATTGATTGTCATCCACCAGCTTGTTCTGCGAGAGATCTGATTGAAAAGGAAAAGTGGGTGGAATGAGGTCCCGGGTCACTAAAGACCCAAGGTATTCATTAAAGTGTTAATAAACATTTACAGTACGTGAAACACTGACAACAACAATATATTCAAATTTTATCATTTATTATTTGCATTATAACACTTTGGTTTTGGTCTGTTGTCTCCTGAATGGATATATACACTCATATGCTCTTCAGTAACAGCTCAGGGAGAAACAGAAAGAAGGGGAAGTGAGACAGAAAGATGCCACTCACATGCCAAGGTGTGATTACAGACTAGTGCACCCTCTCATAAATACTCATAATTAGATGCTTCCAGAGACCTAATAATTTTACCATGTAACACAAAGAGTCACTTTCCTCAAAAGAGCATGCTCTTTCTTTACCGTCGACGTGAGCCAGCAGTCTCTGCTTATAACCCTCTAATGGAAGGGTTGGTTAGTATAGATGCATGGTTGGTGACCCCCTATACGATTTCCCTATTCAGTGGTGTCCTGTGTTCATGTTTTCACATGTAAACGCCACTCTTTCCACTCCAGCGCTTCAGGCCTGTTTTATGAGCTTGTGAAAATGTCAGCTGCTTTTTGTGACCCAAAGAAAAGCACAAGCCGTCGCTGCACAACTCTTTCGTTTTTGGCTGAGGTACCTTGATCAAATATCATTCGTCCTAACACCGAGTTCTCCAAACCATTATATCCTTGAGCAAAGTTAATCTCTCAGATCCTACTGGGCATTAAGGCTACATTATTAGTTAAGAGTATATTTTTAATGTTAGCGTTGTACATTTTTACCTGAAGTAGTCCAGGAGTTTCCCCATCTCCCAGAACAAAGCTTCTTGCATCTTCTGTCTAGCCACAGTCAAACTAGAATATAAGTAGAATTTTAGAGTGCAGGTTTTAGTAGCTCTTTCTTAGCTCTGAGTAGATTCAGCAGTTACTGAGCCACCCTATCATGCTAGCACTAGGACAGAGAGCATATAGTCTCGGGAATACTTTGTTTGTGTGCGTTCCGGATCGGATTGCACCTGGTCTACCGTGTTGCCTTTCAAAGTATACTCTTCCGAGTGTTAACGAATACGAACACGTTCGACGCTTGCTCACTACATCTGCTTTTCAATACTCTTTTAGTACAGTCAATGGGAGGCGCAGGCACCAATGATTCTTGGCAGCCGGGACTGCGCTGATGACGAAATTTGCTTCATGCATACTGTGCACAAATCGATCGCCAGGGCGGACAACCAAATTATACTTTGATCTTGGCTATGGCTTTGGATTCAGACATGACTGCACAAAGTTCACAAGACTACCAGGTTGCCGTGGGCAATATGTCCAAAATCTTATATTACGATATGAGTGATTTTCTATCATGAGAAATTAAATATTACGCTATAGTAATTTTTGGGAGAATAAGATATTGGCTTACAGTATGTATTAAATAACCATATAGTCTATTGTTGAGTAATTCTGTCAGTGAATTAATTAAAAAACAATCATAATGCTACATTTCACATTATGCCACATTTTAGTCTGATATGTTGTTGACCAATATTATTAAAGCCTAAACTTTCCTCAAGAAACTCAAGATCTTCCTAAAGCAATACAACATAGAGAATAATATATAAGTAAAAAATATAAATAATAAAAAATAACGCAACAAAAATAAACACTACTTGCAGAAATAAATACTAAATAAATATAAACAGTTCTAGCGAAACAGTTATATCCGAATGAATGCGGAGCGCATCTTTTGACTTTCATAGTATTCTTTTGCGAGTTTCATTTTGAGGTAAAACAAATTGCTTTTATTACGAGTGATTATCGTCATGACAGTTTGCTCATTATATTTTTCTCCAGGTGTTGGGATTTGTGTGCCAACACCACAGATGTTGCACCTGTTTTAATAACAAGCTCCTCTTCATTTATTTTTACTAGTTTTGGAGTCGTCCCGTTCTGTGGAGATGTTTTTTTATGTTTTTTTCCTTGGACAAAAATTATTAAGTAGCACGTGTGATCCCACTCCCCCTGTAAATTGTCACGATCCCCTGTTATCTGCCCCGTGTTTCACCTGTTTTAAACTACACTTCCCATAGTTCCCTGCCCTCATCACTGCCAGCAGTCACTCATTGTTCTCACCTGTGTCTCGTTTGATCATGATTATCCTTGTGTACTTAAGTCCCATTGTTTGCTCAGTCTTTGTCGGTCGTTGAATGTAGATGTGTGAATGTTTCTCCAGCCTGTGTACTCCTTGGATGTTTTTCGTGTTTTTGTTTTGTTTTCCCATCGTGGACGTTTTATTTGTTCCAGTCTTGTCTGTTTCATCATTTTCAATAAAACCGCATTTAGATCCTCACCCCTTGTCTGCCTTCGTAACATAAATATTGAGAATCCTGCTGGACTCGCGCGCACTTGCGTGCAGAGATGGGGCACGCAACACTCACATGGAACACAGATGAGCGTGTCAGGTGAGAGGCATATTTAGCATTTATGAAACACAGAAACGATGTAAATGAAATTGTAATTGACAAATGTAATTGAAATTGGTTTTAATGGCATAAACATCCTGTCCATGTTTCTTAAATTCTGCCACACACACACTGATAGATAAGCCCACGCTGCGCACATGTATATTTACATACACGATATAGCAAAAGCACTATCGAATGACACTTTATATCTTGCCACAATATTTATCATGAATATGCCCTGCCCTACTACCAGAAGGAATTCTCTGCTATCTCTTATCTAAATTAATAAGAAGTGTTACAGCATGGACCTGGTTGAATTGTTTAGCTTGGCCAGTTCTGCACTCGCCACTACAGTAGATCCTTCCCATGTATTCTATTATACGACTGTGAATGTAACACTGAAGCTCAGAGGCCATCAGCTCTGGGGAGAACATTAAATCAGTGCTGGTCATCTTGCTCCTTAGCACACAGGTCACTGTGCCCTCAAGGAGGGATGCAACTGAACACATGCTACAAAAATACAAATGGTTGTGCACACAAAATGGAATGACACAAATGAGCAGCATTTGAGCTTACCTGAAGCCTTTAAGCCTTGATAAATTAAATGAAATGTCCTCAGAGCACAGAACTAGCTTTTCAGGCATGTCAAATGACTGCAAACACAAGCCATTGATTGTAATTATTTAATTATTTAAAATGATTAAAATCGTTGTCTATGTTTGGCTGGGTAAAATTGAACTATCTTGTCCAGTCCCTGGTGGTCATCGACCAGCCTTTTGCTCAGTCCAGTGGTCAGCACCCATTAGGCACCAGCTACCATTCTGTTGCTCGTCCCAGTAACCAGCACCGTCAGACACCAGTCAACAGTCTGTTGCTCAGCCCAGTAACCTGCATCCATCAGACATCAGCCACCAGTCTGTTATTCAGCCCAGTAACCAGCAACCACCTGACCTTGCTCTTCTCCTGGAGTCTCATCCCTGGTATTCTGATCCCACTCCTTCCCTTAAGCTCTCTCCTGTGTCAGTCCCTTCCAGCCAGCCACCAATTTAGTCACCATCATCTTGATATTGGTACCTGCCTCGCCAAGCCAGGTGAAGTCTCCACGCAAGGTCAAGCCACTGCGCCAAGTCAAGCTGCCATGCCAAGTTAAGCTGCCACACCAAGTCAAGCTGCCACAGCCAGTCGAGTCACCACTGCCCATGCCTGGTTCTCCTGGCCATCCACCGGATCTTCCATGTTCTCCTGGGCATCCTGGGGTTCTGTCATGATCCTGCTACTTTAGTCTTAGATTATTCTTGTCGTGGTGGGATCATGACAGTCTCCTCCGCCCATTGGTTATGTTTGTACATTGCTTGAGTTTTCTTACTCCTTCGTGTCTCCCACAGGTGTCTCTTATTTCCTTTTTCTCTTTTTAAATCCCTTATTTTTAGTATTGTGCCAGATTGTTTTTGTGTTAGCCATAGTCAGTCGGTTCCTGTTCTGTCCTGTCTTCAGTTGGTTTATGTTTTTGCTATCTGTTTTTTAAATAAAGCCCATTTCACTCGCCTCCTTCGTTTGGGTCCTTCCTCAAAAACCATGAAAAATTGCCTATTTAAAAGATCACCGTCATCGTTATCGTGTCTGCTCTAATAAGACCCATTTGCCCTGCAGCTGCTCTTGGTAGATTTACATTTTTATGAATTGCATAAACGCACAAACTTTCTAGTGAGGTAGTGTGAGGACAAGTATGATCTAACAATGTTCTTATATGAACATGATCAACATGGAAGACCTAATGGGCCGATCTGAACCATAGATATACCTTTATAGTAATTGTATTAACATTAACAGACACTATTACAATATTAAATCCTGAAAAGAAACTGCAGCACAGCTCATATCCACCTTTGAATGCAGCTGTTCTGAAGAACTCAGAAGCGCTGTTGCCTGCATTGTTACATCACAGTAAATTAATCTTTTAATCAACATTAATAATCACGATTACAATATCAAGAATTTTGTCACAATCGTGCAGCCCTAGCAACAGTAGTGAGGCTTGTTCACACTTAGAGCTTCTCTCATGAGCACACCCAGGAGACTGTGGATGTCAAAATGTATAGTGAATAAGCACTCACTTTTTAGTCTGTTTTTTGCCTAAAATGGATCGTAAGATGCCCATTCAGTGTGTGTTTACATAGATAAACAAAATGAAAAAACAGCGCAGAAGAACATGTGTGAACAGACCTGAAACACACCCTATACTGAAAAACTGACCCGAACTTAGTCCGAAACCCAACGGCTTGTTGGATTCAAGACCTCTCCTGCACATACCGAAAAGTGAGTTTTGTATTCGAATGCAGGCGCATCGAAGGAATATTTGTGTGTTGTTAATGGTTTGTGGTGGCTGTGGCTGTTGTGTGCTCAAGCTTAGAGTTTGATGTCCTGCCTTTTGTTCTCGATCTCTGTTCTGGGAGCTATGGGTTGTCGCGGTTTATTTGTTCCAGCAGACACTGCTTGTTCAAACATTTTATTTTTCCACTTGTACTCATTGTGTTTGGATTGGTGGATCGTACACATGGTGATCTATACCATCGCTTTGGATTATGCTGTTGACTTCTTCATTCTTATGTTATATGTGTATTAATGTGTATGTTTGTTGTATTTTTTGGTGTGCTTGTTTTGTTAAGCTGTACATTTATATGTTTGTTTTGTAGAGTACCTAGAATACTGGGAAAGCAGTAGTAATTTTAGCGATAGCATTATTATTAGCATTAAACAGTAGCTGTACAGGAGTAACTTTATTGAGCTGGAATACAAGCAAGACATTCCTTTGACTGGACTCATTACTCATGTAAGTGAGTTCACTCCAGTCATATCAGTGGATTATAAAAGCTGTTTTATCCAACTTATTTTAAATAAAGCTACTTGGGTGCCACCAAAATCAACCTTAAATGTGGACCTCTTTTTGGCACTTCCATCTATTTCAGTGGTCCAAAAACACTAATATATACAGCTTTATATTGCAGGCTGGCAACATGTGATCATATTATTATCATTCATTATTCTTTTCATGAACACCTTGGTTTGTAACGCTTATATTTTTATTGTTTGTCGCATTTTGCAACCATTTAATCACATGCTGTAGCATAGGCAGAATGACATTTACATTTAACATTTATGCATTTGGCAGACACTTTTATCCAAAATGACTTACAGTGCACTTATTACAGGGACAGTCCCCCCGGAGCAACCTGGAGTTAAGTGTCTTACTCAAGGACACAATGGTGGTGGCTTTGGGGATCAAACCAGCAACCTTCTGAGTACCAATGTATTATACAGAGCACTTATTACAGGGACAATCCCCCCGGAGCAACCTGGAGTTAAGTGCCTTACTCAAGGACACAATGGTGGTGACTGTGGGGATCAAACCAGCAACCTTCTGAGTACCAGTGATGTGCTTTAGCCCACTACACCACCACCACTCCATGTATGAGAGATCAGGCACTGAAATGTAACGGATCCATTTGTAACAGCTGCTGCAAACTTTACACAACCAAGAGAGAGCAGAACTCAGCTGGGAAAATACAGCTTCAACTTTCTTTGCACCAAAACTGCATCTTGTTTCGTTTTGGCAAAAAAATAAACACATTATTTTCTCATTTCTTGTCAGAGAACATTTCCGCTTTCTTTAGGGTGCATATTGACACGCAGATCGTGCATTCGGCATGGCTCGTGAAACATAGTTGAATATGATTAGAAAGCTTATTGATGCTGTACATCGCACACTGACTGTCCAGAGAAGGGTGACTGACTTCATTCTGTCAAAGTGGTGAACAGTCAAAAGCCATAAACTGAGATAGCATTCAACAACAATTCAAACGTAGTGGTCCAAAGAACTCATGCCAATACTTGTCTCTGTGTTCCTGCTAACGATCTCCTTGGTGAATTCACGTATGACATGAGGAGTGCAAACCCAAACAAGAAGACTTCATCCAGTACACAAACAGCTTCCTAACCACTCAGGCAGATTGCAAACCTAGTGGACATCTGAGAGATGACATTTCATTGGAAACATACACTATGTGGTCAAGAAATGTGACTGACATGAATTAGCGTATGACCGCTGTGTGCCTTATAGCTATACTAAGATGTAAATGTGTTTACGATTCCCCGCGGTAGCGCAGACTCTGTTTTACTGTGAACAGGATGCATAGGATGAGTCTATTTAATCTTCCCGTCACCTCCATGTTTCCTTTCCAGCTGCTGGCAGCTTTGCAATCAGTGCGGACTGTCTCATGGGCAGGACAGGGAATTGTACAGTTATGATTTCTTAACACACTCACATTATAATCAGTGTAAGGCTTACTTCAGCCCCTAATCCTTAAGTGGATAAGCTAAGCTTTAATTAGGCTAATCAGTATAATCAGCAGTATAATTAGCTCCAATTACATTTTATTGGCCAGATAACAACATATATTTAAGTGGGCTTAAACAGCATTGCAAAAAAAAAGTGTTACATGATAATGTAGTGGCATCTCCACAATATTGCTCACACTTATATATGTCCTAAAACTGCAACCGTTCAAAGTGCATTTTCTTTGGCTTAAGAACAAGGAATGTTTTGTTGGTTTCCTGTGATGCTGTCAAACCTGTGGACTAAGTTTGTGCTGGAGTTTGCCTTGAATCACCCTGCCAATCAGGAGGTTCACTCATGTACCATGGCTTGACAGTATGTCAGCAGTTTGGTCACTTAGTTCATTAAACCTTTTGGGATGTGCATTGGTGCATTGAGTGTGAACCCAATCCTGGCCCTGACAGCAAGATGGTGGGCCTCCAACTTCTATAGTGTTTTCGGGAAGATTCTGGAGCAGGTACAAAGTGCTTATGCCATTATTGTTTGAACAATGCTTAGACACCATTCAAAAGGAAAGAATAGAATAATATGGAGTAGACAGAAATGTTGTTAACAGTCACCATATGCAACATGGACAGCACCCTTCACCCTTGCAATAAGCAAAAGTTGCACACATGAGTATGCCTACATGATGAATTCTACTATATCCATGTTAGCATAACCCAGGGCTGGACTGGGAAGAGAAATCGGCGCCATTTTTTGGTCCGTTCTGCATAAGGCGGTGGCTCATTTTAGCATATCGCGCCCCATTCGGCCCATTTCGCAGCCGACCCACCGGCCTGCTCGGTTCTCCCAATGACCAGACCATCCCTCATTGGCCCCAAAGTGTGTTGGCACACCGTAAAAATGGCCGGTATGCCAGATTACCAGTCCAGCCCTGTACTTACCTCAAAGATTGTGTAAGCAACTTCAGCGATTAACTTCCTTGATTTTACTACCTTCAACAACACGTCCTCCAAAGACACGTCAGCAAACTGCTACTTTACAAAAAAGTTTTAACAAACCTGCCACAAATTTCCTAATAATTATTTTCACACTCAAATGAGCTTGCGATTAACTGCAAATGTTTGCCAGAAGTTTGCAGGTCTTCAGCGGTAGTGGTGAACCTGTAGCAAGTGGCGAATTTGTGACAAGTTTGCAGCAAGTTTGCCAGAACTCTCGATTTTTGTAAGGGCTATCAGAAAATCCAAATGCAGAAAAAGATTCACAGGCAGAGACTGATTGGCTAGTTTTTTGGCTAAAAAGCATGAGCTACTCCTCTGACTGTTTTTTAGAGCCTATAGGCAGGGACGGATTATGACTTGCAAAGGCCCTGGGGCCAATTATCTCCAAGAGCCCCCCTCCACCCAAAAGTTGTTGAGCTGGGGTGGTTCATTGTTCATGCACAAAAGGGTTTTCAAGTGTGGGGTGGGGGTGTACTAGATCATGCAGCCTTAAAGCTCAGGGCACCCCCGGGCAGTCAATGGCCCCCTGGTAGTCAAGGGCCCCTGGCATTGGCCCTGCCTATAGGGATGTCATGCCCAGGGCCACCGCTGGCCAAACTGATGCCCTACACAGAGTTCCAGGTGGAGGGGGAAGTAGGGCTGCACCTAACGATTCATTTTTTATAGATTAATCTAATGATTATTTTTACAATTGCCAATATTTCTAAAGGTTTTTTATTATTATTTCTTGATTAATATAACAATTAATTAACCCAAAATAAATATAAACTTGTTTCATTAATATTTCAATATTTTAATCAATTATCTTCTCTTAAACACAAACAAATGTACAAGAAACAAAGTGTGCACTGCAGGGCATTATTCTGCAACAGAAATAGCCCCGTCTTAACTGGTAATCTCCATTTTACAGTCCTACATTCATTTTATTTTGGAGAGATTGTATGTTGGACTGCACATAAAACGTTTAAATTAAATCAACGTATTTCAGTAATCGATGAATCGTCCCAGCCATAGAGTGAAGCGATCATCTGTGTTCCGCAACTGCTTTCGGGTCCTTGAATAATGTATAACGCGTGAATAAGGGAAGCTTAGGGTAAGATGGTGCCCCCTAGGAGTTGGTGCCCTACACAGACTGCGTAGTATGCATATAGGGAGCGGCGGTACTGGTCCTGCCTGTGTAACACTGCAAGCAGTGTAATTTTTTTAGTTTTAGTCATCATTTTATTCTTTTGACCTTTACATTTAAATGTTCTTTCAAATTGAGTCAATGTTTCATTGTCATATTCATTAATTTTAGACTTTACTCTTGTTACGCTGACTAAAATGGCATATCATTTTAGTCAACAATATTTTAATATTTTAGTTGAAGATAATATGCAAAATGACAAATGTCAATACATTTAAATAACCAATTGACTTGTCCGAAGGACCTGCATATGACATTGGTTAATTTCGAGCACTTCGTTACAAAAACAGAGTTGTGGAAAACTTGCCATTCATTTGTGGTCCCATATTTACATGCAAATGAGCTTCATGGCAAACTCTTCATTGTCGCCAAAGGTTTGATGCAGGTTCAGGACTACCGATGAAGAGTTGAAAACTTCTGCCAAACATTTGCTTGTGAAAATAATCAGTATGACATTTGTGGCAAGTTTGTAGGAACTTTATTTTTTTGGTAAGTGTTGTTGCCTACATTTTGAAATGCCTTTTGCATTAGAGTGTCTCTATTTAAAGTGATCACTCAAACTGTTCATTCAAGTGTTTATGTCTTTGTTATTCCATTGGAAAAAGTGATCTCCACTCTGCTTTGCTTGACCAATCAGGTAGCTAAACAATGAAGATGCCAGAGATCTTAATGGCCGTAATCAGGACTATCCACTGGGGCCTCACGTATAACACTTAACAAAGATTTAATCCTAAAAGTGAGTGTGTACCCACATGTGGTTGCTGATTTAGAAAACCATTTGTATGCCAGAGCCTGCGCAAATGAGTGTCACGTTATATCTCGGTTTATTCTTTCTTCACACCATTGACGTCTTCTCATTGATAGTATTGCATGAATATAAAGTCAGGCTTTATATGTTGTGTTTCCATGTTTTATGGAGACTTTCCATAGACATAATGGTTTTATACTGTACAAACTATAGATTCTATCCCCTAAACCTAACCCTACCCCTAAACCCAACACACCCCTAAACCCAACACAACCCCTAAACCCAACACACCCCTAAACCCAACACACCCCCTAAACCCAACACAACCCCTAAACCCAACACACCCCTAAACCCAACACAACCCCTAAACCCAACACAACCCCTGAACCCAACACATCCCCTAAACCCAACACACCCCCTAAACCCAACCCATCCCCTAAACCCAACCCATCCCCTGAACCCAACACAACCCCTAAACCCAACACAACCTCTAAACCCAACACAACCCCTAAACCCAACACAACCTCTAAACCCAACACAACCCCTAAACCCAACACATCCCCTGAACCCAACACAACCCCTAAACCCAACACATCCCCTAAACCCAACACAACCCCTAAACCCAACCCAACCCCTAAACCCAACCCAACCCCTAAACCCAACCCAACCCCTAAACCCAACCCAACCCTTAAACCCAACCCAACCCCTAAACCCAACACACCCCTAAACCCGACACAACCCCTAAACCCGACACATCCTCTAAACCCGACACATCCCCTAAACCCGACACAACCCTTAAACCCAACCCAACCCCTAAACCCAACCCAACCCCTAAACCCAACACAACCTCTAAACCCAACACAACCCCTAAACATAACACATCCGCTAAACCCAACACATCCCCTAAACCCAACACATCCCCTAAACCCAACACATCCCCTAAACCCAACACAACCCCTAAACCCAACACATCCCCTAAACCCAACACATCCCCTAAACCCAACACAACCCTAAACCCAACACATCCCCTAAACCCAACACATCCCTAAACCCAACACATCCCCTAAACCCAACACAACCCCTAAACCCAACACATCCCTAAACCCAACACAACCCCTAAACCCAACACAACCCCTAAACCCAACACATCCCCTAAACCCAACACAACCCCTAAACCCAACACATCCACTAAACCCAACACAACCCCTAAACCCAACACATCCCCTAAACCCAACACAACCCCTAAACCCAACACAACCCCTAAACCCAACCCATCCCCTAAACCCAACACATCCCCTAAACCCAACATTTGGTCCCCACGAAGTGATAAATACACTCTCTCTCACACACACACACGTGCACACAAACACACATACACTCTCGCACACAAAAGATACAAACATTTTGACTCAATTTGTAATGACACATCACATTAGGTTTATATAGTAGATTATCACTATATTTGTGCTCAGAAACGCAGCAAACATGAAGCTTAAATGCAATATTACAACTGGCCGACTGTTTGTTCATGAATTAATTATTAAAAGTTCCGATGTGTTTAATACTACTAACAATAATGTTTTGTTTGTGAAGTGCTAAATAGGGTTTATTAAGTGCATAATATATACAGGAAATTGAAATCATTTATTGAGTATACTGTAAAAAGATCCTGTTGTTAAAACAAAAAACAAACAAACAAACTGCTGTGGTTGCTGGAACAATTACGTAAATAATACAGTAAAAATATAAACAACTTTACAGATCAAGCTGTGCATTATCTTCAACTAAAATATTGTTGACTAAAATGATATGCCATTTTAGTCAGAGTAACAATAAGTGTAAAGTCTAAAATTAATGAATATGACAATGAAACATTGACTCAATTTGATAAAGTCATTGTAGTAAAACCTACACTGTAATAAATTCTGTAATTTTAACAGTAAAATACTGTAAAAATGCTACAGAAGTAAAATGTTAATTGATTAACGAATATGAATTGTAAAATATACAGTACAGTAAATATACAGTTTAAGTTTGAATATATTTTAAAAGACAATATAGTAGTTTTTACAATAAATTGTTGTAAAAATTTAATTTTTTTTAGATGTAAAAGTATGATTCTCCTGTATAATTAATGGTAAAAATTGCATTATAGTTAACGAGAGAGTACATGTACTTTTTACAGTAAATTATTGTTAAAATTACAGTAAATAAATGTAATCGCGCGAGTTCCCAGAATTCCCTGCATGACTCATTACATTTCATTATATTTTATGGGAATATTTATGTTTCATATTATTTGTAATATCAGTTACATACATTGGGGTGTTTTGTGTTATATTTGATGTAGTTTGATTAATGTTTGTTGCATTATTTAATCTCACATGTTCCTCTGATGGTGTTTAGTGTTTGTGTGAGTGATACTCTCTCTATATGTTCATTGGTCATTGCTCATGTCATCATGCGCCCTTCTGTAGTTGCTACGGTGATCAACAAATACCTTATAAAGTAAACAACAGATTTTAACAGTGTCAGAAGGCTAATATCAAGTTTATGAATTTTGTATTTGTTTTTACAGTGCCAGCGTGTCAATTATAACCATTTTAAACTGTAACATGTACAGGTTGTTCTGTATAGTGGTTTACATTTTATTGTATTTTTTACATAATTATTCTGGCAACCACAGCCGCCAGCTTTTTTGTAAAAACAACAGGATTTTTTTTACAGTGTGTATAACGTAAGTTTATTAGGTTATTATCCCCAAAAACATCTTAACGGCAGTGGTGTGTTTCATAACGTCAGGCTGCATATATAATGAGCATGTTCAGTCACCTGTACTTGCCTATACAGTACCGCGCTTTATTTATATAATAATTATGTAAAATTCATAAAATAGTGGCTGGATAACAAGTACAGTTACTTCTGATTCGAGTACTTTTCTCCATACTATTTTATTGTAAATGTGGCGTATTAAATGCAACAATTGAAATAGTTTCATTGGAGTCGCCAGTTCGCACACAACAGTAAAGAGTGCAAACGCACCAGATGTGTGTGTGTGGAAAATGACACATGTCAATCCTCAGTTTGTGTACACACAACATTTATAGATCTGGCCTTATATGATCTTATTATAGGGTAAAAGAGTATTGTCAACCACGAATAACAAGCATCTGAGTTAGGGGTGAGATAACAGTATATTACTGTTTAACAGTACAACGGTGACATCTGGAATCTATATTTATGTCCCCTTCACCTGTTATCACACTCGTTAAGTAAGTAATAATGTGCAAGAGTGCCGTTGTACTGAATATCACACCATAACGTTTAACCACTAATATTCAGTACAACAGCACAACTGCACATGTCATATTCGTTTGTTTACTTATTAAGTAAAACGCAGCTTTTCCGAATAAACAAATAGAATGAAAGGTTTTATTTTGTAAAATTGCCTTCCATTTTTATACTCTAAAGAGAGACAACAAAGACATTTACCTCCTCACAGTTTCTGAAAAAGTTTCAAATGTATTTTAAGATCATTCTGGTAAGTTATGGTATGGAGGGAGTGACGGAGAGTCCCATCAAGTAAATATGTGGCACCATCGGCACACGGTCCAGATTGCAGGGATGCACATGTTCACATTACGATGGCCATTTTGTGTTTTACAACAGGCTCTTGGAGTGACAGGAGACACTCCACGAATCACATTTCGACTTTAAGAAATGTGCTCTTTACTCCAGAACAGAACACACAACTCCCTGCTGCGCTTCTGCTCTGTAGTGTTCACACACTCTGCTCTGAAATGCTGTATGATAGCGCTGATAATCCTTCCATTAGAATATATCGTTCCTGACATGTAAAAAGTAACAGAATGTTGCTATGAGACCAAAACAACAATGAGCGACGTGTGCTGCACAGTGATACAAATAGTAGCTTGATGAAGCAGTCATTGTGAGTAAGCATGCGGGATGGCCTGTGGATTTGTGGGGTCCCAGGGCCAGATCATGAAAATGGGCCCCACGGGGGGGAAATGGTCATACTGTAACATAACAAATGCAAACATGACTATTGGATTCTTTCTTTTCAAGAGATGTCACATAAAATTAGCACAATACATGGGCAGTTGACAAATAACATGTCCACTAACTTTTTTCCACCATAAAGTATTTAAGTTCAGATGTGTATATTGTATATGACGGGTCACCATTAATGTTAAAGCGGAGTATTTTCTGCCCCACTAGCGCCACCAAACGGAGTCACAAAAATAAACTTTTCAAAACAGTTTTCTGAATACCTGCCATTGGTCAAAAAAAGAGATAGTCCCGCCCCCCAGCTCACGCCATTGGTTGAGTTACATTGTTGGGGCGGGTCTAAGCGGGTCGCTCAAAACAAACAGCAATTTTCAAAGTGCCACAGAAAGACAGTATTTACAGTTTCAGAGAAAATTATCCAATGAATGGCTAAACTACAGTCATCTCTGCATATTAAGATGGGATAGGAGAAAACATTTACCAGATTAAGTTACATCAGCTAAAGTTTTTAATCACTTTCAGCTTTTAGCGGTTCACTTACAGTCCTGGTGTAACAAATTCATTATTTAAAGTTCCAAATACAGGACACTGCTGACAACAAAATCAATGGGATAGAAATATGTGTAAAAGTGCATAAAGCTGCAGCACTGTGGGAAACATCCAATAATATATCAATACAATTATATATATTTAAATAATTTAAATAAAGCCTACACAATTGAATCGCAACATATCAGCAACTATAAATGTAATTTTTGAATCGCAGTTGCCTCCGCATCTGACATGTCACATGACTTGTTCAGTGTGTTACCGTGGAGACGTAGAGCATGTGGAGGCTTCACGCTATTCTCCGCAGCATCCACACACAACTCGCCACACGCCCCACCGAGAGCGAGAACCACATTATAGCGACCACAAGGAGGTTACCCCATGTGACTCTACCCTCCCTAGCAACCGGGCCAATTTGGTTGCTAAGGAGGCCTGACTGGAGTCACTCAGCACGTCCTGGATTCAAACTCGCGACTCCAGGTGTGATAGTCAGCGTCAATACTCGCTGAGATACCCAGACCCCTAAATTAAAAGCTTAAAATAATTTACTAATATTACAAACGAATATATGTTTTTGCACAAAGTGGCGCTCTGAAACATCATGTAAACAAGAACAATGATTTCCTTACACCGTTTAAGGGACTAAGAGAAAGTGGTTTAACACACCTAATGTGGCTTAAAGCTTAATGTGGTCATGTAAACGCATAAGCGGCGTTCTGATGGGTGTTTGAAGCGTGAGCGTGCGTGGAAAAGACCAGGATAACAAACGTCTTAGGATGGAGCCCAACAACATGTCAACACAGTGGAAAGATTTCAACATTTCTGGGAGTACAGTGGGAAAATCACATACACTATAAACTATACCCAATTATACACACCAATGTAAAATATGGACTGTCCCTAACGTCTGCATGTATGCGCTCGTTCATCAGGGGAATCCCAGAGGGAAACCCCCAATAATGCATCGCAATTCTGCTGCAGGTCGTGATAGTAAGTGAAGGAAACAAACTCTGGAATATCTGGAAATAAAGTGAATCAACAGATAGTAAAATAGTGAAGTCTTCCTCAGATGCCATGTGTTGTTTACACAAGCGTCACAGGAAAATAACATTGATGTGGAGAAAGATGCTTACTGACGGAGCTGCATGTATACGGGAGTAATGAGTACACCGCTTAAACAGTACATGTAAACGGAAACGCTGTTTTCTTGCAATAAGCCACGTTCTGGTGTCCGTGTAAATGTAGTCATTGACAAGCACTCTTACGTCCAAAAGTGGGTAAAGCACAATGTCTCTGGGTAAACAACATAAACCTGAAGTAATCATGCCAATGGATTGTTTTCTGCGTTTCGGTCAAACTAAAGAGCTTTTGAGCGCGTGTGGAATCTACAGTGATAGCCAGTGTTGGGAGGATTACTTTTGAAATGTACTCCACTACAGATTACAGAATACAGGCTGTAAAATGTAATTTGTAACGTATTCCGTTAGATTACTCAAGGTCAATGTAATCTAAATACTTCAGATTACTTCTTCAGCACTGGTAGATTTTTTCACTTGTTTTGACTATAAAAACTCAAATATCTTGTGCAGTGTTGCTTCTAAAACAAGATCAATCAAACTAATCAAGTTTTAATGATTTTTTGATATCTTTACAGGAAAACAATACTATAATGATCATCAAGAATGTGATTTTTGCCTTAATATCAAAGATCTTAGAGGAAATAAAGAAATGATGATCTAACGTGAATGTTCTTGATATTAAATATGATGGTGTCTGGTCACATGTGCAGGTAAAATGGCTAGAAATAGCATTTTAGCTTAGCAAAAGCTAACAATTTACACAAGGTTAATTTCTATTTCTTCTGCTCCAAACGTACCTCAAACGTACTTCAAACGTACTTCTCTGTCTGCTCGTATGAATGTAACACATCAGAAGTGTTTCACCGCTGTTCAGATGCACTTTGGATCATTTATATGTATTAATGTTTCCATCTGAAAGAACTCAATATTAAATGAATTAATTGACAATAACATACAAAGTAATCTCTTCAGTAATCAAAATACTTTTTGAATGTAACTGTATTCTAATTACAATGATATAAATTGTAACTGTAGTGGAATACAGTTACTTATACTTTATATTTTAAATATGTAATCCTGTTACATGTAATCCTTTATTCCCCAGCCCTTTGTGTGAGTGCATGAATAACTGTTACTGTTATACTGATGGATGCTTTTATTGTGCTGTTGTTGAATTTGTCACTTTTAGTCATTTGTCTTGTGGTTATTGTTAAGAGCTCATCGTTTACGGAGTCCTGTTCGGTTGTCATCATCTTTGTGGATAATATGTCAAATTATGAGGTCCGTGCTCGTCTATGACATTGATGAATTGGAAGTGGTCGATCGTGACCAACCGACTGGAGGAGAAGTACTTATTCATGTTTCGCTGATCAATCCCAATCTTGCGTTAGTAAGAACATAATTACCGTTTATATCGCTTATATAGGACCTGCCCTGAATGCATGGCTATTGATAACGACCAGGACATTTTATACCACTGAATAACACCTGAAGGACTCTGATGTGGATCAGCTCTTAACCTATATAAATCTGTATTTACTTATTGGACAGGGATTACGTTGTTCACGTCTTAAGTACCTGTAGTTTGCTTTAACATAAGGCAGACCTACCACTGAGCTTGAGCTGAAGTAGTCTGCTTGAGTATAGAGCCCCCCCGCCCTCTCTCCATGTGTGTGGCTCTGTTTGGGACAGCTTCAACATGCTCCATACACTTACAGGGAAGTGTCCCGCAGCAATCAGCGTAGCCCAAGCCTCTACCCAACATTTTAGCAGAAGCTCAAATGAAACATTTGCGACCAATCTGTCCGTGTGAGGGACCAATCACACCAAACACATTTTTGTCCTGTCACTCATTTTTCTATGGAAACGTGTCATACCATGTGGCAAGTCTCGCTGTTTTTTTAGTGCCTTCGCTAATAAAACGAACCCTTACTTGTAAAAACGTCTCGAGACGCCAGTTTGATTCTAGTCGTTATATTGTGTAGCTTCTTTTAGCACAAGAGCACGTTCGGTCTGAACGTCCACACATCCAAGGGTCAAAGTTGTGTAAGAATTGAAAAGATGTCTGCTAATGTGTAAGTATTGTGTAAGTAATGCGTATGCTTTTATACTGCCTGAGAGTGTACACTTTAAATCAGAGTTCACTAGTATGTTCTTAAAGTATGCTTTGGGTTGCCACCAACATCTGGATGCCCCCTGAACACATTCCAGAACCCTCTTCTCTCTCTTTCTCTCCCATTCCCTCATCCTGCCTTCCTGCAGTTCATATTTCAGTTTGCTCCCAGGAGCTCGCAGGTCTGTGCCAGACGGAAATTTGCTGAGGCTGCAGGAGCCCCTCGGAGGCCACACAGAGGAGGGACAGGCCTGGAACAATCAAGCCCAGTGCTCCTGCCTCTCCTGCAGCCTGTAAGGCTGCTCGGGTCCTCAGGGTGCCTGGTGCCTTTCTCTTGCCCCGTCGCTCTTTCTACTTCTCATCAGTAACAGCCCTCCTCTGACTACTCCCAAGGGTAGACCGAAAGGCCATCCAGTCATTCGTTGTCCATCAGATGTGTTTACTTTTTCCGTGACAGCCAACACATCTGGAGCGCATATTCAGGTTATTCCAGTGCCACTAGACACATTCCATGAGATCATTTCAGAGGTTGTTATGGCGATCATCTCCCCCCAATTGTATGACAGAAATTGCTGGAAGAGGGTTGGAGGGACAAACGTGAACACTGGAGTAACTATTGGTGTGAGTAATTAAAGATCCTGTTCCTCTCCCTTCCAAACACCATCCGTGAGCTCTATTCTTCCTCCTCCTTTTCTCTCTCTCTGTTTTTCTCTTCTTTTACTCGTTCTATCTCTTTCTTCTTATTCATCTGTACACTTCAGCTCCTGGCCTCTCCCCCTGAACATTCCTGTGCCTGTGTGTGACTGTGACGGCTGTCATCAGGCAGGAATGTCCAGCTCTCCCACCTCGTCCACCGTGCTCTTGGGTGAAGCCCCCCTCCCAACCCTCCTCTTCTGAAATGCTCGCCTTCAGAAAATGTGTTCCTGCAGATGTTGTCCATTCAGTACATACCTTTGATTGGCTGGAGTCCACAACAAGCAGAGTAATTTGCAGATATTCAGTGGCTTGTTTTTGAGCTCCAGAGTGTGCAAGCTATTTTATCTTGTATTGCTTTTACCAGTAAAAGGGAACATTTACTTTGCCATTTGATAGGACACACAACTCCGCAAATGTGTTGAAGAAATTGTTTTCTTCTGTTGTTCGTGAAAGAAAAATGCCCTTGTCTTTTAGTTCAAATATTCGACCATTGATGATACATTCGTTCTGCCCTGAGAGAAATGGCAAGTGCACATTACGCAGTCTTAATTTCCTTATTAATCTTAGAGCAAAACATGATTGCTTAAGACCTTACACTGGGCATAATTACCTTTGCTCAATCAAGCTGTATTAGTCAAAGAAAGGGACACGTGCACAGACCAACAGGGTGAGGATGTGGTCCAGACTACATTTACCAGATGTCCTTATATTTTGCAAGCACCAAGGATACCCATGTAATTGAACCGCTCTTGTCTTTTCTTTCCTGAGTCAGGCCTCTATCAGGTCTTCTCTAAGTCTTGTTTTGTAGCTCTATCCCATGGTACTCTGCATTGCTGAGCTGCAAGCTACTAACACAAAGCCTGTGACCCCCCCACCTCTGTGCCTTTCCACCAATCCATCAACCCCCCCCCTCCCCGCCCCCAGTTTTCCTTCTGTACCAGTACAGTTTTGTGGTCGTAGAGAGCTGTGTGTGATATATTCAGGGCAATGGTGTTCATTTCAGCAATTCTCATAAAGCCAAGGCATAATATTGTACATGGCTTTGTTCCCTCTCTTTTTGACCTTAATAAATTATGTAGATTAGAAAAGTAGAAACACATTGTGCTGATAAGGGGTCTGTGCTGCTCTGATACATCTGGACATGCGGAGTGTGTGTGTGCGTGGGCGATTGGGAAGGGGGGGTCGGATAGAGAAAGTCACACTTTTTCTTCAGTCCTGGTTCCATATGTTCAGAAGTGAGGAATAACAGGGGTGTCCAAGTTGGAAGAGACTTTGTAAGCGACTGCAAAAGAAAAGATGACTGTCTGTGGTGGGAGAGTACAACTGGGGCCTCCCATGGTAAAGAAAAGCCAAAAGTGTTATGCTGTGAACCGTTTGTGTGGGTGTACTGAACTATTAGGAGGCAGAAATCCTTTGAGTGCAAAAGCTGATGTGTTGCAACACATATGAGAGTCTGTAGTGGAATGTGTGTGTTGGAGAATGTGTGCATGTGATATTTATTTAAGAGGGACTCTTGCAGTTTCAAATATTGGACACAAGATACTGTTCCCTCTCACCATGATCACTCTTTTCTGTTGCTGGAAGTGACTTCAGGACCATTTGAATCATGAACATACGCACAAAGGGCCAAAGCACTGATACCACAATGGCCCCTGCCCTTGCTTCTTTTCTCATAACAAATAACATCTAAAAGCCTGAGCTCTTTTTTGGGGGAATTTTCATTTCTCTATTGTCAGAGCTGATGAAGACAGCCCACCTTAAAGGGGTCATATCATGAAGAATCTAATAAGTAAAAATGAAAGAGTTACTGAGAAAACATACCGACACTTAAACGAATAGTTCACCCGAAAATGAAATTTACGTTATCATTTAATCACCCTCATGTAGTTGCAAACCCATATGATTCAAAAGACACACAATTGTTTTGGTGAGAAACAACCCAGAATTTAAGTCATTTTTTCAGTTCTATAAAACCACACTGAAAGTTTCAGAACTCAAAACTTCCTCCTCACTATATAAAGAGCATTTGTTGAAACGACGCTGCCAAAACGACTCGTTCTCCACTTCCTCCACATTGTGATGTCACACTGGACATTTGCATCTGCCCGCCTCCACAACAACACTGTGGAGCGGAGGGGGGCGGGGCCGAGCTAGAATGTCGCACGCCCTGTCCCCAATCGGCCTGATGAGGTGCGCGAGGGATAAAGGCAGCCGGTGACGACGGTTCGAGAGAGAGAGAATTACGGGCATGTCCGTCATGTGTGTGTTTATGTTTGTGTGTTTTGGTTTAAGTTTTCATTAAATTATTATTTATATTGACAAGCCGGTTCTCGCCTCCTCCCTTGCCCATCTTAACCCCCTTACAAACACATCAACGACTACTTTACCGTATCACATCCGTAGCCCCGCCCAGTAGCAGTGAGCAATGAGAGAGCATATATGACACTGGAGTGGTGGTGCGTAGTGGGCTAAAGCACAAATCTGGTAATCAGAAGGTTGCTGGTTCTATCCCCACAGCCACCACCATTGTGTCCTTGAGTAAGGCACTTAACTCCAGGTTGCTCCGGGGGGGATTGTCCCTGTAATAAGTGCACTGTATAATGCATTGGTAATCAGAAGGTTGCTGGTTCGATCCTCCACAGTCACCACCATTGTGTCCTTGAGTAAGACACTTAACTCCAGGTTGCTCCGGGGGGGATTGTCCCTGTAATAAGTGCACTGTATAATGCATTGGTAATCAGAAGGTTGCTGGTTCGAGCCCCACAGTCACCACCATTGTGTCCTTGAGTAAGACACTTAACTCCAGGTTGCTCCGGGGGGATTGTCCCTGTAATAAGTGCACTGTATAATGCATTGGTAATCAGAAGGTTGCTGGTTCGAGCCCCACAGTCACCACCATTGTGTCCTTGAGTAAGACACTTAACTCCAGGTTGCTCCGGGGGGATTGTCCCTGTTATAAGTGCTCTGTAAGTCACTTTGGATAAATGCGTCTGCCATATGCATAAATGTAAATATGACTCGTATTATTATAAGTGAACCTCAAGGAACGTCATGACCCCTTTAAATGACGCCTTGTTTCGATACAAAACCTATCGTCTGCCTTCGGAATACTTGGAATATGATCACGTGTGATATATCGGTTTAGCTCAGAGCCAGACTGACCCTCCTCACATATCCTGTTCCCCCACCGTACCTCCTCTGAGACACTGCTCAACAGGACACCGGGGTAGTTCTCTGCCTTAAGAGTGTTTCAAAGGCTGCTGTTGAGAGACGATGAGAGACACAAGGAGGAAAACATTCAGAGGAAAAAGAAAGCACTTTTCTTCCCCATTCAATGTGAGTAGGAGCATTAGTGATCAAAGACAGGTCCCTAAGAAATCTGTGCACCCCCTGCAGTAAAACTAAACACACTGTCAATTTAAAGACGCTAATGGTACAGTGCCATTCCCAGCAGTTCCGGCACTCAGAGCTCTGTGGCTCCTCTGGGAAATTAGTAAGGTGACAGAACTGCAACATGTTTACCAATCAGCAGCAGAGCTCAGTTGGTCCTAATGAGAGAGAGAGAGAGAGAGAGAGAGAGAGAGAGAGAGAGAGAGAGAGAGAGAGAGAGAGAGAGAACGCCTCACTGTGACTCATCTTTGTCCTGCTCCATCTAATCCACATGTGTGTGGGGGTGACATACCTGTCTACACAGATGGATATCTCCGACTCGCTTTGGAGACGCGACTTTGGAAACTCTTGGCAGGTTTTGTGCGGGAAGTCCCCTGGACGGTGGATGAGGCAGCGTCTTTGGGCCCTTTTCAAAGGCCAAAGTCTGGAAAGGGAGATGATGTGATGAAGAGATCAGGAAATGCTCCATTTGCATTCCTCAGAACTCAGATGTAATTTCTGGTGTGTAAGTTTAACAAATTAACAGAGAGAAAGAGACATAGACCTGCTAAGGGGGGATTTTTATTTGTTCTTAAAAACAGAGTTTGAAGGCGATTTTTTTATTTTTTTTTATTTTTTTTTTTTTTCCTGCTGGAAAACATCATTCTGATGCCCAGAGCCAAAGTGATAAAATATTTAAGCCAAAACTGTGAGAATTTCTCTGCACTGCAATAACAGTATTGTTTGGAGCTGAAGTTTGCCAAAGACTAAAGATGTAGGGGTGTTTTTGGTGGGATTGTGCAGTGTTCACTCGGTGTGGGGTTGGTTTTGGTTAGTGTCCCCACCGCCCGTCCACATTCCAGCTGCTGCGATACACCTCTGAGCCTGTCCTCAGGGACAACAGAGCTCCTACCGCGGGTCACTTTATTAATGTGGATTCTGCTCTCCCTCTTGTCTGACATTATTAAACACATCTTGTCTGTACTAGAGACATTCCTAAGAAAAGCCCCCTGACCTGCCATTGTCACTTGTTGAAATTATGGCACCCTTCACCAGTCTGATTCCTTTAGTAAAGCCAAGCGCACACACCGTGACTGGAAGCCCCCTGCACACACGTAGCGACTCACTGTCTTTTGTGATATAGCCTACATCATACGATTTTCAATTCCAAAAGTAATTTTTAGAACTCAAGTTCATGATCATTTATTCCAAAGTAACTTTGTATTTTATAATAATTAGCGGCGTCTCGGGGAGTATCAGATGCTGATGCGTGTGTAAAGAAGACCATCATCAATTGCCTTTTTGTCAATGATTTTTTTATGTTTCTCCAAAGACTTGGAATGTCTCTCCTCTGGGTATGTACTGTACAAATGTTATATAAAATTCAGTGATTTATTAATGAATCCTGCATTCATTGCAAAATAAAAAATAAAAAATAAGAAGCCTTTGTCACTGTTTACAAATCCCAGCTTTGTTTTTGGAAGGGACCGACTGAGGAGAGATGAAGAGAGAGAGAGAGAGAGAGAGAGAGAGGTTGGGAGAGAGAGCGAGAGAGAGAGCGAGAGAGAGAGAGAGAGAGAGGTTGGGAGAGAGAGCAGAGAGAGAGAGAGAGAGAGAGGTTGGGAGAGAGAGCGAGAGAGTTCAGTGTTCCTTTTGTTTTTTATTTTTTTTGTTTGTTTTTTTAATATAGATTTCTAAATCCTATTTATTTTATTTATTAATCTTTGTTTATTTTATTATTATTGTTTTATGCTATCAGTATTATTATTTTGTGTACTAAATGTTCTAAATCATTTTCTATGTTGTTTTGATGCTTTGGCAATACAAAATGTATTTTTTTGTCATGCCAATAAAGCTTTCTGAATTGAATTGATTGGGAGAGAGAGAGAGAGAGAGAGAGAGAGAGAGAGAGAGAGAAAGACAGATAGAGAGAGAGAGAGGGGGGGGGGGTTGGAAGAGAGAGAGAGAGAGATTGGGAGAGAGAGAGAGAGATTGGGAGAGAGAGAGAGAGAGAGAGATTGGGAGAGAGAGAGAGAGAGATAGAGAGAGGGAGGGGGATTGGAAGAGAGGGAGATAGAGATAGAGAGAGAGAGAGAGATTGGGTATTACAGCTCTCCGAGTGTTCATGGACAGGTTCATTTAGAGGAAGCAGGGACTGGTTTACATGTACAGTGCTGTGAAAAAGTATAAACCCCCATCCTGATTTCTTTTATTTTTGTTTATTGTTCATACACAACTGTTTTAGATCTTCAAACGGGATGTAACATTAAACAAAAGCAACCTGAGTAAACACCGAATACAGTTTTCAAATATGTCTTTTTGTTTATTGAAGTAAAAAAGTTATCCAACACCTATATCACCCATGTGAAAAAGTAACTGCCCCCTTAAACTTAATAGCTGGTTGTGCCACCTGTAGCAGCAACAACTTCATCAAACCCGTCTGATAACTGGAGATCTTTCACAACGCTGTGGGGGATTCTGTCCCGCTCCTCTTCACAGAACTGCTTTAGTTCAGACACATTGGAGAGATTTTGAGCATGAACTGCCCGTTTAAGGTCCTGCCACATCATCTCAATCAGGACTTTGACTAGGCCACTCCAAAACTTACATTTGGCTTCTTTTGATCCAATCAGAGGTGGACTTAATCCTGTGCTTTGGATCGTTGTCTTGCTGCATAATCCAGTTGTGCTTGAGCTTCAACTCACGGACTGATGACGGGACGTTCTCCTTCAGGATTTTCTGGTAGAGAGCAGAATTCAAGTTTCCATTATTGCAAGTCACCCTAAAGCAGCAAAGCACACCACCCGCCTGCTGGACCGTAGGTATGATGATCTTTCTGTGGAAATCTGTGTTTGATTTACGGCAGATGTAACGGGACCCCTGTCTTCCAAACAGTTCCACTTTCAGCTCATCAGTCCACTGAACATTCCCCCAAAAGCTTTGAGGATCATCAAGGTGTGTTTTGGCAAAATTCAGTCGAGCCTTAATGTTCTTCTGGGTAAGCAGTGGTGTTCACCTCGCCACTCTTCCATGGTTGGCATTATTGCCCAATGTCTTTCTGATAGTGGAGTCATGAACGGTGACTGATGCGAGAGACGCCTGCAGTTCCTTGGATTGTTGACCTTTTTGTCACTTCCTGGATGAGTCGTCGCTGTGCTCATGGAGGAATATTGGAAGGGTGGCCACTTCTGGGAAGGTTCCCTGCTATGCCAAGTTTTCTCCATTTGGTGATAATGTCTCTCACTGTGTTTATTTGGAGTCCCAGAACATTTTAAATGGCTTTGTAACACTTCCCAGACTGATACATTTCAATCACCTTTTTCCTCATCATACCTTGGCATCGTGTGCTTCTGGGTGTGTCCAGTCCGGCTGAACCCCATTTTGGGAGGGGGGGGGGATTTAGTAACTAAGGGTGCAAATACTTTTTCACACATGCCCAGTTGGTATTGGATAACGTTTTTGCTTCAATAAACAACATTATTGTTTATAAACTGTATTTTGTGATTACTCAGACGGCCCTTGTTTTATGTGCCATTTTGTTTGAATCTGTGACATAATTTAGTTTGAGATATCCACAAAGCAGAAGAAATCAGGGTGGGGGCAAATACTTTTTCTCAGCGCATGTGTAACTAGTGTGTAGACAATGAGAAATCTATTCCACAGGGTTGTGCTGCTCAGAGACACGCAGCTGCAGGGGATTAGTGACCCTGAGCGAGTCCAGAACCCAGGAATGCACCAGCCCCCTCTTAAAGACACCACTGGAGGAGACAGATGCACTCAGAAACACAAACACATATCTTACAAGGAACCCATATACCATCACTGTCACATCCTTGTTGTTCAGATAAATGGGGAAATTACCCAACCTGAGGGGAAGATCCATCCATTGCGCAGCATGTTGTAGAAATATTGATCTCTGCCGGGTTATTACAAGCTTTCTCTGTACCTATAAACAGATCTGCCCCAGCTCATTTTGTAAATATACAGGTACATTCATTTTTTACTACAGCTGTCAGTTTAACATGTTAATTTCATACAATTATAAAGACAAAATTGTGTGATAAATATCATGGCCCCTGACCTGCCAAACCACTGAAAACAGGCAGCACAGAATGAGTTATGCATCATTCACACAGGATGTGCTCTTGATTGGGAACAATGAAGTGTAACAGCATGCCGGGGTCTCGAGACGTGCAAGTTACGTTCATTTAAGTTAAACTCGACATCTTAACAGGACGAGGTTCATGGTGCAAGACACTGAAAAAAAGCTTTGAGTGGAATGGTGGTGGTGTAGTGGTCTAAGCACATAACTGGTAATCTGGTAATCAGGAGGTTGCTGGTTTGATCCCCACAGCCACCACCATTGTGTCCTTGAGTAAGACACTTAACTCCAGGTTGCTCCGGGGGGATTGTCCCTGTAATAAGTGCTCTGTATAATACATTGGTACTCAGAAGGTTGCTGGTTCGATCCCCACAGCCACCACCATTGTGTCCTTGAGTAAGACACTTAACTCCAGGTTGCTCCGGGGGGATTGTCCCTGTAATAAGTGCTCTGTATAATACATTGGTACTCAGAAGGTTGCTGGTTCGATCCCCACAGCCACCACCATTGTGTCCTTGAGTAAGACACTTAACTCCAGGTTGCTCCGGGGGGATTGTCCCTGTAATAAGGGCTCTGTATAATACATTGGTACTCAGAAGGTTGCTGGTTTGATCCCCAAAGCCACCACCATTGTGTCCTTGAGTAAGACACTTAACTCCAGGTTGCTCCGGGGGGATTGTCCCTGTAATAGGTGCACTGTAAGTCACTTTGGATAAAAGCGTCTGCCAAATGCAGAAATGTAAATGTAAATAAATGACATGATGCAACAATCAAAGACTTCCGTGTGACACGTGTACATAGACCAACGTTTAAAAATTAGCACATGTGGAATGGGTGAACGGTTCTTAAATCTACCTGGGGAAGATGAACTCAAATGCAAGATGGATTGCTATATACTTTTTACTCAATATGTACTGAAGACTTTATGTTTTTATTAGGGCTGTCGATTTAACACGTTAATTCGGTGCGATTAAGTTACCAAAATTTAAAGCAATTAATGGCACTGTCCCCGGCAGTAATAAGGAAGAGTCCTGAGAAATGCTTGTAGTACCACCTGTTTACTCCAGGGGGCAGTAAGTGAAACTTCAGCTGTATGAGCAACACACAGTTTATACAGTGAACAAACACTTCAGCAGAACAACACAAACATGAGTTACATTCTTGCGTTCAAAACACTTGAAGGAGCGCAAATGCGAACTGAGAGATCTCAAGATGTGTTTAAAGATTGAGTATTAAACTATATTTAACACAGTGACATAAACATTTATATTACATTGTATTATAAAGCCGGATTTTGTCTTATCAATGATCAACTCGTCTGCTAAGAATGTAATGCATTTTAATTATCTGAATCTATATATACATATATATATTTATATATAATTTTTTAATATTTAAAGATAACTATGCATAATTATATATTGATATAAATATATATTCTCAGCAAATATTTGTATATGCGATTAATCGCGATTAATTAATCATGTAATTAATTTGATAAAAATCGATTGACAGCCCTAGTTTTTAATAGTGTTGGTTCTACCTAATAAGCGAGTGTGGCAGGGAGGGTGGTGGTGCCGGGTTGTCGTGCTGCACACCCGCCGCTAATCAGGCTAATCAAGCCCTCGAGAGGGATAAAGGCGAGAGAGAGAGAGAGAGAGCTACAGGCAGCTGTCCTGCATGTGTTGGTGTTTGTCTTTTGTTTAAGTTCAGCATTAAATGTGATTTATGTTGTTAAGCCGTTCTCACCTCCTCCTTTCCATTTGACCTTGTTACAGCGACATAAGCGGCTGCATAGTGCTCCACCATGACCAGGGTTCAGTGTAGCCAAATCATTATTTGCCCAAAGTGTAAATAGCACTCGTCACACATCCCGGATATATGCACGCCAAACCTCTGATGGAACCATTGAAGAAAAGGCACAGAGACAGATGTAAATCTGGCATGTGCTCTCCTAAAAACTGGCATGGCGAGATTGGTATGGCAGTTGACGTTCTGTGCGGGCGATCCGATTTCGAATCCGTCTTTTGCCAATTTCACTCTTCTCTCCATATCCATTCCATGTAAGCCAAGACAGACATTTGCTGTACACCACTGAAGAGTCATTTATTAAAACAACAACAACAAATGTGTACAAGTGTAATAGCATCTACCTTACCTTCTTTCTTTTTCATTTGCAAAGTCTTGAATTTTATTAAAGATATTTATTCATTTGTGCATGTGATTATAATAGTGTTGGGTTATTTTGCAGCAGTTATACCTGTGCTACTTAACAAGCTTATATTTTAGCATTTTTAAGCTTTATACTTTTGAATAAATGTACTTTTTATTTGCACAGTTAGGTATTAATGTAGGGTGTGTTTGGTTAGGTGTACCTGTGGTTGGTGTACCCCATTTTGAACGTCTGCTTAGGGCCCCCCATATGCTAGGGCCGTCCCTGGTTCTTAATCTCGTGAATTATAGAGTATATTTATTTGTAAACATGTAGGTTGAAAGCTTGGTTTCCTGTAAAGCTGATTTGAAGCGACGTGTGTTGTGAAAAGAGCTATACAGATAAAAATGACGACTTGAAAAGATCTCAGTGTTCTTTAAATGCTTTTCGTGTGGTCACCAGGAGCACCTCAGCAGTGTGGTGAGGACTGTTTTCAGGGCTGGACTGGTAATGTGGCATACCAGGCATTTTCCCGGTGGGCCGACGCACTTTGGGGCCGATCAGGGGCGGACTGGCCATCAGCAGAACCGAGCCGGCCGGTGGGTCGGCTGTGAAATGGCCCGCGATAAGCTAAAATGAGCCGGCGCGTTAAGCAGAACGGACCACAAAACGGCGCCGCAATATGCAGAAAAGGACAGCGAACATTTGGGCCAGTCACGGGCCGATTTCTCTTCCCAGGCTAGCCCTCTTTGGTCAGATTCAATTTGTCTGTTTTTGTTCCTATTTTTCATAACATTGTTTGTTTCTCAGACACCATAAATGTTTGCTTAAATGTGTGGAAACACCACATGCTTCCCATAACATCTGGCTTGAGCTCTTCGGTGACAATTTACAATAAGGTTGTATTTGTTAAATGCTGTAAAACTAAAAGTTTCTTGTTTGTACATTATACACTAACTTATGTTAACTACCGCAAAAGAACCTTATTGTAAAAGGTTACCCGCACTACGAGATCACCGTATCTCTGTCCATCTCTGGATGCTTGAAAAACAGAGCACTATACTTTATATTGAAGGTGACACTAGTGTCACAAATCGGCCCTTATCCATATCTCCCTCCAATCATGTCTTCCTACAACATCCTCTTGTGTTGTCCCAGCCCTGCTGAGTTGACAGATGTGTGAAGAGAGGCACTCATTTCCTCCTAACATGTTCAATGGGGCTTTATTGATGCTCTGAAAGGCCAGAGTTTGGCGTCACTGTAGCATTAGTATGCCACTACCTGTCACTCACATGCGGATGCCCGGATTACAACTCAATTATCTTTACACTCCTGCTCCTGCTCTTAACTCACTTCCACCCACTTGAGTCGCAATGCGCTAAAAGGATACGTTAACCACGCAAGCCCGTTATTAGAGCCTCATATGCCCACAGCCCAGAAAGAACTGGTTACTCTCACTCCCTCAGCTCTGATGCCCATCGTCTGGAAGCATTGAATGTCAGAGTAAAATATGCATGATTTGCCTAAATTTTTCCATGTGACATTTTGTTCTCTTGTTCACACTTCTGAGTAACACCTCCCTTTCTCTGTCTGTCTCTCTCAAGTGCTCTTATGCTGTTTCAGGGTAGGATACGAGGTCTTTGATTGGTTCACCCTGCGCTCTACAGAGTCTCGCTCAAAGGTGTGTGTCTGTTTGAGTGTCTGCGGTGTGACTCACCTGCACGTACAAGCTCAGACACCTTGTGAAGGAGGATATTGAGAGGGTGGAGGCTGGGACAGGGGCATGTTTCAAAAGTGGCAGGTTTTGACATATACTTCTCTGTCTCGTAATCATTCTTTCATGTCTCTCCTCTCCTGTGCTCTGGGCCCTTCTTCTCTCCCATTCCAGGCACAGGTGATATCAAAGCACTGTTTGGCATGGAACTGATTGGCCGTCTTATGAAAAGAGCCCTAATTGCAGGCAAACATCTGCTTTTATTCAATCAGTTTTATTGGATTGAGTCACATTTACTCCAATGCCAGCACTTTGTTGCATATTAAAAAGCAAAATAAAACAAGCGCTCGAACAAACCCTACATAATGAAATAAATATGTAATGGAGCATTCATGAGCACTCACACACACACACACACACACACAAAGACAAAGATCCCCCATTTAGCCTTAACAGACTGTAGGGGCAAGTGTTGTTAGCGAGCACCTATGAAGGCCGGAACGGGACACGAGGGGGTGGGTGGCCAGCACCACGCCCGACCGCCTTTGTCTCCCCAGTGGCAATGTTTTACACACCACACAGGTACTCATTTTAGGCTGAGTCGACCTAGGGGAGGCCCGGGACTGGTTCAGATAATCGTCACTGGTGTTAGCCATGAGCGGGAATCGAACTCAGGTCACCAGGTTCGTAGCGTAGTGAGCTAATCGCTACACTACCGCTCCACACACACTCACGCACGCACACACGCATGCACGCATGCACACACACACTCACGTGTGCACACACACACACACTCACGTGTGCACACACACACACTCACGTGTGCACACACACACACACTCAAGTGTGCACACGCACACACACACACACACTCACTCACGTGCGCACACACAAACATACACACGCACACTCACTCACGTGCGCACACACAAACATAAACACACACACTCACTCACGTGCGCACACACAAACATACACACACACACTCACTCACGTGCGCACACACAAACACACATGCACGCACAAACTCACACACGCACGCACATTCACACACACACATGCACGCACAAACTCACACACACGCACGCACATTCACACACAAACACCACACGCACACACACACACACACAACTAGATGCAAAGGCCCATAAGAATTCATTACGCAGACAAGAACCACAGCCTTAAAAGTGTCTGTAGCAGTGGCGTATGAACATTGGGGTTTGGGTTTTGTGTTGCATCGTGAGGCATTTACATGTTTCCATTGATCATGGAATAAATAATGGGGATTGTACTTGCTTGTTTTGATTGTTGGGGGGTTACCTCCCCCTTATCCCCCCGGAATCTACGCCCCTGGCGTGTAGTGAAATTTATAGCAGTAATAACAATGGAGAAATGTAATTTGAGGTTCAGTGGGGGCTCCAACTGACTGTGGACTGGGTCTTCTTTACCTCCACTGCAGGGGAACACCGTGAGCATCTTGTTCCAGTGGCACATCTGCATTGTTTAATTCAGCATTTTCATTGTAAATGATCTGGTGCGAAACCAGGGAATTTGTGGATAGCAGCACATCTCTAAAGGTATTTCTGCAGGAGATAGCCGTGATTAAATATTGCAAATCATTTTTTTAAGCTATAAGTGAAGCACTAGTTTTAAAAACTGTGAGTTCACAGAGTGCTCCTGACCAGACACACTTCATTATCTCACAGTGTGGCTTTACAAAAGAGTCAATGTTTAAACCCACCCTGATTCCACACGCCGGCGTCATGGCAGGAGAACTGCACACAGTGATTTACTAGACATACTTAGTGGACTAATGCTTTATAAATGTGATATAAATGTGAATATAGCTGAATATGTTTGTTTCAGATGCCTGTGCACAGGTCAAGATATCAATGTGACCCTAACACGTGCGGGTGCTCAAAAATAAGTGTTAAAAATTAAATTGTCGTGGCTGATATAGTCCATTCTCTATCAAGCACCAGCGATATAAACAAAGACAGCACACTCATAAGAAGTTGGTAGTGTAAATGGACTGTATGCAATGAAACTTCTTGTGTGCATTAACGGCATCTCAAGCTTATTTCTATGACTGTGTTACTCTCTCCAGCTTCTTCCACCGGCCCATTATGCACTGATTAAAAATCACTTGATGACAACATGTGGAGAAATACCAATACAAATTAGATAAAAAATTAAATAGTAAATATAAACATAATAATAATAATAATAATAATAATAATAATAATAATAATAATAAATATAGCTGTAAGCAGCGATACCGGGATCAGGCCAATTATCGGCACCATAAGCAGCATAAAGAAGCTTTGTGACATGTATTTGGTTAGAGTCTGATGAACAGTGTATGAGGAGTTAGAAAAAGTAAACTTAAAATTTGATCAAATCATAAAAAAACCTTTTATTTAAAAAATACCTAAAAATAGCAAGTTCTTAGAATTTTTGTCCAGTATGTGGCGCTGTTCTGAAACTACTGATGTGGTATCTGGGCATGATGGTTATCATGCAGGAAAGCGTTCAAGAGTTATAAGCTAAACTAGCAATTTTTCTATCTCCTGACCAGTAGGGGGCAGTGCACCAAAACACTGCAGGTAACCTCAGGTCCTAATGGTGATGACACGTACCAAGTTTCGTCCCAATCCCTCTAAGCATTGTGGAGATACAGCCTCATGTTCAATTTTGCATGTTCTTCGTCAAATTTGTTGAAGCGCAATTCGAAAACGGTATGTTTATCAACATTCTGTGAATATCTATTTGTTGTGTGTACCTCTTGATGATGCAGGCCAATTTTCGTGCAAATCGGACAAACGGTCTAGGACAAGTTTGAAAAAGTAGGTTTTTCAGAAAATTTAAAATGGCGGAATAATTGTCATGACGGAAGTCATGAGTGCAAATTTGGGCAGTTGGTGGCGCTAGAGGGTTTGAGGTAGAGATGTCAAATTTGCTGTGGTAACAGATCAGACTGTCCTCTATCTGTGCGCCAAACTTCACAACTTTCCCACAAGTGGTTTAATGGGATGCCATAGAAGCAAGAGCGGAATAATAATAATAATAATAATAGGAGCTGATAAATAAACCATGACCTATAGATAGTTTAACATAAATCTCATCAGGTTTTGTTTCATATAATGGCTATAACACTGATCGTCAGGGACATAATTGGATGTTCTATACTTTCAGAGTTTGTACATGAACTTTATTACCAACTGCTGGTGGAATCTCCAAACTGCCAATACAGGAACTGAGTTTAATCTTTGTGCTGAGATAAGACGTGGTTTTGAATAGTCTTAGTGCAATCAGCTATTGAAGGGAAAATAGTAAATTGCGCTTTGCACCGCTTCATTAACATACAGCACACCCACAGTTTACGTGCGTACACCCATAGATAGCGCAAACATCACACCCACACCCGCTTGCACTCTGCACTGGCATGACAATTGCACTTAGAATTAGCGCTCACAAAATATTTACAAGACATAGCACACCGTCGTAGCGCTGAACGGAAATAGAGCCCATTGTGCTTAAATACACGTGATGATACCCAAAGATTGACAGAGAGGACTTTTACTACAAATGCTGTCAATTGAACAATATTGTTTACATGTTATTGCCATGTACGAACATCTACTTGTGTTATTTACATCTGTTTAAACCAGCTGTGCAGTTACGAATGAAACATGATGCTACATGCTTCAAGACACTAATGCCATCGCTAAAAAACAAATCATCAGTCTGACTGAATTTTAAAGCTGTTTTAAACAATTTTGGTGAACAAAAGCATGTTGATACAAAGACAAATCCACAAGTATAGAGTGCACTAATAATAATTCATATATTTGGTAAAGCCAAAAGTGTTTAAAAGGTTATACAAATGCAAAGATGCCACAGTATTATTTATATTAAGAGGAGTACTCACGCATGATATGCAAAACATGCAGCGATACGGCAGAGATGCTGTTGCATTTGCGTGTTAAGAGAACCCATATGAGAAAGTATGTTTTTGTTTTAAGACATATGATGCAAATTAAATACACATCCTTACTGACGGTTGCGTTCCTTCAGCGGTAAATGTCGGTGGGACAAACAGCTTTCTTTGCTTTAGTGCCACTGAATGATGCTGGTTTTGTATCTGCAGTGGCTCCTGACACGTCTTCTAAAGCTCAAATAAAACAACCTCTCAAAACAGCTTTGACCGTGCATGAATGCTCCCGATGTAAAAGACTTCATAGGAATCCATTTATTTCTATTGAAAATCCTCATCGCCCCGAACATTCATGTGTGGTGTAAAATAACGTCTTTTTTTGGCTGGCGATGGGGCTCTGATCTCAGGGCGA
>NC_068286.1:48048430-48085930 GCF_025860055.1 Xyrauchen texanus
GAGCCACTGTCTGTAACTCTCAGTCTCAGGATGGACTGTGATGCTCCTCACTGAATGAAGCTGTGTTCACACTGCCAGCGACAAATCGACCTCATCTTATTCATTTTCAATGAGAGCGGGCGACTTCCGGCAACACGAGCGACGGCGACCGTTAGCGACCGGATGTGGGCGTGTCCAGCGACGCATTTAACTTTACGCAAATGAAGAGCGACTTTTGGGAGTGACAACCAATGCGAGAGAAGATGGTAGAGCTCACGTGATCTTAATATTTTAATAATCATGTTAATTGTAAAGAAACAGCGCTGTTGAGACTCTCCACACACACCACTAGTGACCAAACCGTCCGCCACTGGCGACATGCAGCGACACAGTAGCCGGCGGTGTGAACACAGCTTGATACTTACATCAACTCTCTTAAACTACATTAACCACTAACAAACGCCTCCATGGCCAAAATAAAAGGACAATGCATCTATGTGTATTTCCTACTTATATTTCATATAAAATCATTTTGTTTAACCGTTGACACACAACACTTATTAATTACTAATTTAACCACTAATAGTTCTAAACATAAATGACTAATATTGGTATTGCATTCGTTCATAATATAGAATAATTTCACGTACAGCTGCTTTGAAGCAATGCCTGTTGTGAGAAGTGCTTTGCAAATACATTTGACTTGACTCATGGAGTAGGCCTACTTGTATGCAGCCTTTATGTGCTTTTTGGAGCTTCACAGTTCTGGTCACCATTCACTTGCATTGTATGGACCTACAGAGCTGAAATATTCTTCTAAAACTCTTCATTTGTGTTCTGCAGAAGAAAGAAAGTCACAGAACCGGGATGGCATGAGGGTGAATAAATGATGACAGATTTGACATTTTTGGGTGCACTGTCCCTTTAAATTCCTGAACTGAGGGATCAGTGACAGTTATGGACAAAGTTTATATAACTTACAAAAACCTTATAATTAAAAATATGCTGAAATAAATGTTCAAGTGTTTATCGTGACCCGAACCAGAGTCAATTCTGACACACATCACTATTATTGATAACATGAACATACGTTACACGAAACACCTAAAAGCAAACCGTTTGAGTTTGTATATTGGCGTGTTTTAAAGAGCACATTATGCCGTGACGTCGTGCGGCTCCGCAGGGTGGATTTAGAAAAGATGCGTTTTAACACGTTTAACTGCTTAAAGAATGTGACAGACGCTTACAGTGAAATCTATTCTTGTTTTATTCCTTGATTTGCACAACTTTAGGGGCAGTTCATCAGGAACGTCTCACATCTGTGCCTGAATGGCTCTGAAATCAAACTGATGTAATTCTTATAAAGTTAAAGCAATAAAGGACACATACAGCGGAGCGCACACACCAGCTCTGACGATACTGCTTGTGTGTGCGTGCGTGCGTGCGTGCGTGTGTGTGTGTGTTTGAATGTGTTTGAGTGTATGTGTGTGCGTGTGTGCATGCGTGTGTGTGTGTGTTTGAATGTGTGTTTGAGTGTGTGTGTGTGTGTGTTTCAGTGTGTGTGTGTGCGAGTGTGTGTGTGTGTGTTTGAGTGTGTGTGTGTGTGTTTCAGTGTGTGAGTGTGTGCGTGTGTGTGTGTGTGTGTGTGTTTGAATGTGTGTTTGAGTGTGTGTGTGTGTGTGTTTCAGTGTGTGAGTGTGCATGCGTGTGTGTATGTTTGTGTGTGAGTGTGCATGTGTGTGTGTGTGTGTTTGAGTGTGTGTGTGTGTATGTTTCAGTGTGTGAGTGTGCATGTGTGTGTGTGTGTGTTTGAGTGTGTGTGTGTGTGTGTTTCAGTGTGTGAGTGTGTGTGTGTGTGTGTGTTTGAGTGTGTGTGCGTGCGTGCATGTGTGCATGCGTGTGTGTATGTTTGTGTGTGAGTGTGCATGTGTGTTTGAGTGTGTGTGAGTGTGTGTGTGTGTGTGTGTGTGTGTGCATGCGTGCGTGTGTGCCATGTTCACATTTAAATGTATAAATAATATGCAAGTATAGAAAGTTGTCATTCAGCTTATGTCCAAATTGCTTGGCATTATCCTAGTCTGTTGTATTTATATGCATGTGTTCATATTTTACCACCAAACGTGAGATTTGCTCATATTTGTGTTAAACAGAATTTTTTTACACTGTCACCCAAAAGTCTTCATTTTCAATGTGTGTGAAACGCTTCCGTTTTTAATAAAATTTAATTCAGCCATTTCAAAAAATTTAAATTCTACCATTTTCCAGACGGTTATTTGTGCCTTGAAAAAAGTAATTTAATAAAGAATAAGCTTCTAGAGTTGTCCTGCGTCTTTAATGTCGCACATATGCATTAATAGCATGTAAAGTTGCACGTGTGTTTCAGGGTCTACATGAGATTTCTCTTTTGATGCCCACTGCATGTTCACTCATGGCATGTACCCGTTCTTATTAGATCAACATCTCTTTTGTACTGGAAAGTGTTTAATATTCACACTGTTGTCTCTGTTCTTCTCTCCTGCATGTGTTCCTGATCCCGCTGTCTCCTGTGCTGGTCCACTCGTGCAGGTAAGTGTCTTCTCTTTCCCCTGTAGACAGGTAAGTGACAGTCTTACAGAGCAGGTTAAAACAAAAGTGTTCAGGATAGTTCTCCTTCGCTTGTGTGATGTGGGATTGTGCCAGCAGCAGTGCCCAAGGCAAGCAGGTGCAACACTCTGGGCAATTAAATGCTTGTGGAACATAAGTCAATTCGGCTGCACATGCAAGTGTCAACTGTAAGCAGTGTATGTGCTGTGTCTCCGAGTGTGTGTGTGTGTGTGTGTGTGTGTTTAGGAATATGATCGTTGTTTGTTGTAATTGACAGTGAGCTGAGTGGCAGTATGTAATAGGGGTCAAGTGTGAATGGCCCTCTTGTTATGTAATGTTTAAATGAGTCCCAGAAGAGAAGTGTGCTCTCCTGTCTCCCTCTTCCTGCCCCGTCTCCCTCGCAGTGTTTCTGTGTGTTTCAATGACAAGTTTTGGCATGATATACATGTTGTCACGATGACGTGAAAAGAACATTGCATAATTAGAACAGTCGCTAATATTGATAATTATGAGGTCAAGTGAGAAACAGGGAGACAAATCAGATTACTCGCGGTCCCTCGTGTGGCAGCAGGGAAACATGCGTGTGTCCTCGGATGCTGAAGATGTGTGTGCGTATTGCATCTTGTTGCATTGGGGATGGATGCATTTCATTCTGTTTGGATTTTTCACGAGTTCATCTTTTCTAACTTTGAGCATTTACCAGCATCATTTCATCTTATTTTGTATTTCTTCTTATTTCAGTTTATCTTAAGTGGCACTTATGTCACCTGTGCCCACCGTCTCAACACATGTTTCTATTTACTCTCTATTGCTATAGTGAAGCGGCATAACACACTGCTCATAGTGCAGCGCTCTTCTGTCTTTGTCGGACCAGATAGCGTGAAATGTTCCGTTGCGCATGTGTTTCTACTCAGGACATGAGTATATACCGTACCGTGGAGTTCACATATCCACACTGACAATCTGGGAAAAATGAAAAAGAAAGAAATGATATGGCATGAAATATAGAATAAATATTTTGCAAGATTCTGCACATTTTCTAGGTCACTAATCAAAGAAGAACATTTGTGACATTGACCTTGTAAGAAAGGTCAGATTTCCTTGCTTCCACTGGAGATGCTCTTTGGAACATTCTCAAATCATGCTGGGATAAAATGGATCATCGGGCTTTGCACGCACTTGTGGACTCCATGCCAACTCTGGGGCATTCTGTCATTAAAGGAGAACGTACCAAATACAGCACGTCTCCATTCAACACATATTCAGCTCACATTATTATGCTGATAATATCATTTGTAATATAAAAAAGAACTGATTTAGAAAATTGTGAAATAAAAACATCACAAAAATGAACAACAACAACAAAAGGCACAGACACACACTCACACACACACACTCACTCACACACTCACACTCACACTCACACACACACACTCACACACACACACACACTCAAACACACACACTCACACACACATTCTCTCACATCACACACACACACTCTCTCACACACACACACACATAAACACATACACACACAGACAGACGCACACACACACTCACACACATACATGTTGGTCTACCTATCATTATGAGGACTTTCCATAGACATAATGACTTTTATACTGTATAAACTATAGATTCTATCCCCTAAACCTAACACAACCCCTAAACCTAACCCTCACAGAAAACCTTCTGCATTTTTACATTTTCAAAAAACATAATTTAGTATGATTTTTAAGCGATTTGAATTATGGGGACACTAGAAATGTCCTCATAAATCACATTTATAGCATAATACCCTTGTAATTACTAATTTGTAACTTACAAAATTGTCCTCGTAAATCACAAAAACGCGCACACACACTACACTCAGACACACACACACACACACACACACACACACACACTCAGACACTCAGACACACACACACACACACACACTCACACTCAGACACACACACACACACTCAGACACTCAGACACACACACACACACTCAGACACTCAGACACACACACACACACACACACACTCAGACACACACACACACACACACACACTCAGACACTCAGACACACACACACACACACACTCAGACACAAACACACACACACACACACACACACTCAGACACACACACACACACACACACACTCAGACACACTTTGACACTCAGACACACACACACACACACACACACCACACACACACACACACACACACACACTCAGACACACACAAGGGAATGAGTGGGAAAGTATGAGATGGCACAGCGGAGTCTGCTCTTTTAGTCCATTAGTTAGCTATGGCAGCACAGTTGGCTAAAGAAGGGGCCCTAATGGCTCCTCAGCAATAATTACTATCTTTTTGTCCTCTTTCAATTCAGAGGGAACATATATTTGCACTCCAACAACCACTAAACGCTGGACACCCTTGGGTACTTCTTTTTTTTTTCTTTACTATTTTCAAGTTTATGTCTTTTTCTCCATCTTTCTTGCTCTTCTTCCATTTACTGTGATCCATTTACGATTGGACAAAGACTGAAATTACGTAAAGGTTACACATTTGTGGCTTCAGTCTCTTCGCTGAAGTGTGAGTTGTTTTGGTGTATGCGTGTGTTTGTCTGTGTGTGTTTGTGTGCGTCTGTAAAATTGTGGCTTCCATCAGAGCCATTAAAGCAGATGGAAACATTGAACATGATTGTGTTTAGGTGTACTTACAACTCCTCTACTCTAACAGCGGGTCTGTGTGTGTGTGTGTGTGTGTGTGTGTGTGTGTGTGTGTGTGGGGGGTATTCTCCCGGTGTATAATACAGATCAGAGGAAAACACAAACAGAACAATCTGCAACAGACACATAGAGAAGGAAAATAATTACTAGTGTAACAAATCATACACATGAAGTTGTTTGAAAGTTTGATCAAATTAGACTATTTGAAAATAAATACATTCATAGATAGCTTTACCAGCAAATGTCATTAAAAATCTAGATTAATACAACATAAATATGTTCTCTCTCACTTTCTCTTTCTGCAAACATTAGAGCGCCACAGAAACACTCAAGAGCATTTTTGAAAACAAGAAGCAAACTTTATTTATTTATTTATTTATTTGTTTCACTTGCCTGACCGGACAAATAATCTGATTAAAATGTCAATAATGGAAAAATGACCAGCTAAATCTGTGAAATAGTCTCGGCCTGTGAGGAGGAGACGGAGGATTCCCAACTTGACGTGTAAGTTACTATCCCGTTAGTTTAGTTGTGAAGGCGTCTGATTGACGAGGCTGCACGATGTTCTCAAATAAGTGACTAACTGACAATGCTGATAGGAATAAGATGTTCACTGCAGCTCACGTCATGAATCATATTGACACTGTGGCAGCTAGTTAGATACATTCCCCGGTTACGTGTTGCCGGGCTCGGAGCACAGTGAGTCTGTGGTATATTCTTGAGGTTAAACCATCACTAGGATCTTAATGTGATCCTGCTAGCTGGAAATGATGGCGATGGAGGCTTTTCTTTTGTATCTCTGGACAAGTGAAAAACCAATTGACTTACACATAAACAACTGCTGCATAAAGCAACACCCAGATTAATAACAAGAATTAAAGGGACAGTCACCCAAAAATGTAACTTCTCTCATCATTTACTCACCCTCATGTTATCCCAGATGTGTGACTTTCTTTCTTCAGCAGAACACAAATGAAGATTTTTAGAAGAATATTTCAGCTCTGTAGGTCCATACAATGCAAGTGAATGGTGACCAGAACTTTGAAGCTCCAAAAAGCACATAAAGGCACCATAAAAGTAATCCATAAAACTCCAGTGGTTTAATCCATGTCTTCAGAAGTGATATGATAGGTGTGGGTGAGAAACAGATCAATATTTAAGTCCTATTTTACTATAATTCTTGCTCTTTGGCTAGCCCCAACCAGTAGGTGGCTGAATGTGAAAGTGAAAGTGTAGATTTACTTTTAAAAAAGGACATAAATATTGATCTGTTTTTCACCCACACCTATCAAATAATTTCAGAAGACATAGATTAAACCACTGGAGTCTTATTAATTACTTTTATGCTGCCTTTGTGTGCTTTTTGGAGCTTCAAAGTTCTGGTCACCATTCACTTGCATTGTATAAACCTACAGAACTGAAATTTTCTTCTAAAAATCTTCATTTGTGTTCTGCAGATTAAAGAAAGTCACACATCTGGAATACATGAGGGTGAATAAATGATGACAGAACTTTTAATTTTGGACGAACTGTCCCTTTAATAAATGTTATAATAAAGAAATAAATCAAGAATGCATTCAAGAATAATGAATAAATGATATGATATGTAGCAATTAATATGAAAATGACTAAATAAAATAATTAAATTATTTACTTAATTATTAAGAAAATAAATAATAAAAGTTAATAGCAAACATAAATGAATCTTATAAATCAGATTTATAAATCATGAAAATATCTTTACATACAAATATTATGGAATAAAATCACCCTCTCCCTTTTTGAGTTTAATTTGGTCAGTTTTGCTGATAGAGGAACAGCTCAGCGTGCTTAGGAAGTCACACACACACACATGCTCACCTCTGTGACACCCCTCCTGCAACACTCACAGGGACAGTAATGTCTCCAGGCTGCTCTGTGAGTGCTCTGCTCAGGTAATTGTTTTAGTGAAGCTGTCAGCAGTATTATAGAGCACAGAGGGTCATTTCTGAACCATGAATCATTAAAGCTAGTCTGGCTCCATCTTTTGTGCTATTACATCTACTTCTTGGAAGACTGGTTTAAAAAAAGAGTCAGATAAATTGCCTCTGTGGAGGAACTCTAGTGGTTTATTACTGCAACAGCTTTCTAATGGACGCTTGTTGGTCAGTTGTGGATGTTGTGTTTTGGATGCTGGTTCCTGCCAGGCTTCTTTACTAGCTTATGATTTGTTCTGTTATTGTGTAGTGTTGTGTGTAGTGTTGTGTGTACACATGGTACTGTTAATCCCATTCAGCTACAGTAATGTTACAATGCAAAGATTGTAAATCTGTTTTCAAACATTTTAGGCAATCTTTGTGTTGTTTCTAGGGCTGTCAATGGATATAGAATTAACTACATGTTGTACTGATTAATTCATCAAATGAATCTCAATGAATCACATACGAATATTTACTGAAAAGGCCCCAAATAGTGATAATTTAGTAATAAAATTATAATCTAGATCATTCAGATACATTACATCCTATGCATATATTGTGCCAACAGACAATCATACAAAAAGTGTCAAAGTATTCTTTGTTTTATTTCTATATCATTAATCATAACCTTAGAATTGTCTTCTGCACTCTTTTTATTTATTTATGTTTTATCCACTTTTCTCCCAATGTTGGAATGCCCAATTCCCACTACTTAATAGGTCCTCCTGGTGGGACGGTTACTCGCCTCAATCCGGGATGTCTCCGCATCTGAGACCGTCAATCCGCGCATCTGATCACGTGACTCGTTGTGCATGACACCGCGGAGACTCACAGCATGTGGAGGCTCATGCTACTCTCCACGATCCACACACAACTCACCACACGCCCCATTGAGAGAACCACTAATCACCACCACGAGGAGGTTACCCCATGTGACTCTACCCTCCCTAGCAACCGGGACAATTTGGTTATCCCATGTGACTCTACCCTCCCTAGCAACCGGACAATTTGGTTATCCCATGTGACTCTACCCTCCCTAGCAACCGGGCCAATATGGTTACCCAATGTGACTCTACCCTCCCTAGCAACCGGGCCAATATGGTTACCCAATGTGACTCTACCCTCCCTAGCAACCGGGCCAATATGGTTACCCAATGTGACTCTACCCTCCCTAGCAACCGGGCCAATATGGTTACCCAATGTGACTCTACCCTCCCTAGCAACCGGGCCAATATGGTTACCCAATGTGACTCTACCCTCCCTAGCAACCGGGCCAATATGGTTACCCAATGTGACTCTACCCTCCCTAGCAACCGGGCCAATATGGTTACCCAATGTGACTCTACCCTCCCTAGCAACCGGGACAATTTGGTTGCCCCATGTGACTCTACCCTCCCTAGCAACCGGGCCAATATGGTTACCCAATGTGACTCCACCCTCCCTAGCAACCGGGCCAATATGGTTACCCCATGTGACTCTACCCTCCCTAGCAACCGGGCCAATATGGTTACCCAATGTGACTCCACCCTCCCTAGCAACCGGGCCAATATGGTTACCCCATGTGACTCTACCCTCCCTAGCAACCGGGACAATTTGGTTGCCCCATGTGACTCTACCCTCCCTAGCAACCAGGACGGTTTGGTTGCTTAGGAGACCTGACTGGAGTCACTCTAGGTGTGATAGTCAGCGTCAGTACTTGCTGAGATTCCCAGACCCTCAATCTTCTGCACTATTTTTAATTGTTGGTCGATGTCAGAAGGACGCTTTTAGAGCATCTTACTTTGGTTGTGTCATAAGTGCTGTGTTTTTAGGACACGAAAGGTAGTTTGAACAATAAGTCTCGAGAGCGTGCGTTCTTCTGTGCTCGCTCCAGATGTCCTTCAGCGCATCTGTGGAAGACCTGCTCATGTGTGAACACGGCCGTGTCTAGAAGGTAACCGCTCGATTACCAAAAGTCTTGTGAGAGCCGCGTGCAACGTTCACACACAGTGTTCATTGTATTTATTTGGAGTCCTACAGAACACCTCACACATACCCCTACCCCTAACCCTAACCCCCCGTACCACTAACCCAGTGGCGATTTCTTTAAGACTGCAAGGGAAGCTCAGCTTCCCCTATAATGTCAAAAATATAATGGTCAAATGTGTACTATTATGTTAACATTTTATTGACTAAAAATGCGTTAGAACACGTTCATCTCGAAGACGAGTTCGTTCAGAATCAGGTACTTATAGCAGGTCGGCTGACTCGATTTACTTCTCATACATTCCCGTAGCGTCAGTGCATTTCCCTGTTGAAGCCGAGCGTCCATTGACTTCAATGTGGCTGCTCTGAACAGTTTTTTTCAGTGCTCCGAAAATAGACGGTCATTGGATAAATGCTGCGATTATGTCCCGCCCACGGACGCTCAGCGTCTCTGGGGGTGAATGAGGAGTGGGCTGGCCCGGACTCCGGGCTTCCGCGTGATGATTGGAGGGTCTTTTGATTGACAGCGATTTAGTACTATAAAAAGTCGCTGATGCTGAAACTTCAAGCTATTCGAGCTCAGTCAGTCTTGTCGTGGATTTTTCAAGTGTAGTCGAAAGACAAACTGCTGCAACCTATTTCTTGGTATTTGCTTGGCGAAATTGCTAGCCAGTTTTCATCATAGCCTACATTTAACACAATTATACACCACGTTCCTTGTTTCAGTATAACCTAATACCCACATTTCCTCCGTCAAGTTTAATACCTTTTTTTTAGATCGTTTGTTCATTCATTCATAGGGAACTAGCCAGCTAGCAAACTGCACGACAGACAGTGCTAATATTGTCGACCTGATTTCAATTTATTTATTTATCAGCAACCAAAAAAATAAACAAAAACTATAATAAAATATATTATTTATAAATTAATTAAGAAAACGGTTTATGCACACACACACACACACACACACACACACACACACACACATATTTGTATATATATATTAACATGTATGGGTGTACATATAAAAGATAAATAATGATGTATATTATTTATAAATGAAATAATGAAAATGAGCTTCCCCTCTTTGAAAGACCAGCAGCCGCCACTGCACTAACCCTAAACCTAATTGGCAGCTCTAGTTGTTTTAATTTGTTTTATTATGGTAATATAATAATATAGCTGAAAGCAGCAATTATGAGGCCAAGCACCAAGAGACATCATACAAATTGCATTAAGACAATGGCTCATACACTGTCCCATGCAGGACTCTAACCTAGAGCTTTACCCGCTGGACCAGACATCCCACAAGTTGCCTGTTGCCACAGAGTATAGCTGTTACTAGACCCTAAATTGAATCTCAGCCTCCCTAAATATCTGTGATCATCCAAAGCTCCAGTTTGGTGCCTTCTCTTGCCTGTAAATACTGACTACATAGTGCAGACCAAATCATTGGAGTGTGGGCTGTAAAGCAGCATATTATTGGTTTGGCCCACCGAGTGAATACGCCCCTAAACTGACCGTGCAAGGATTGGATATGTTGAGCAACTGAAGGAGAGGCAGAGGTTCGTCATTCATGAGAGAAAGTATCAACAAGGACAGAAAGTGTCTGGATGAGTTTAGAACAACATCAGGATGTAATTAAATCACTTCTAATATTAGTGTGTTTTTGTATATACTTTTTATGCTTTATCGATTGTTTAATGACTCACTCAAACACATTAAACCACTGGTTAAGCTGCAGTTTATAAAACGAACAGTGAACACATCTGAACGACAGACAGACATTGTGTAATATTGTTAATAAATGGAGAACAAAAAGAAACGATTCAGACAAATGAAACGTACTGCCAATACATAGACAGTTACTATAATATATAAGTGATATTATGACTTTATAAATGTTACTATAGCAAGTAATATTCTGAATAAATATTTGCTGGGTAGATGTATTGAACGATGTTTGAAAAGCACAACACCATCCATGCAACAGAGTGGAAACATTAAATGTGCATCTCTTAAAGTGTAATCAGGGGATGATTGAAACCCTAGAGTCGCCCCTGCCGGAGGGACTTACCAATCTGAGGATTTAGAGACGTTGCACTTCAAATGAAGCGTTTGGTATCATTGACTTGATTACTCTGCTTCTCTAAAACAATTTGGTCAAATTATACAAAAGTTATATTAATCAAATTGTATTTCCTACAGTTAGGTGGTACTGTCACCAAACTTCACAGGTGTACTCAGATTACCACGTTTCACCCATAGACTGTAAAAAAAGATGGACGACGCCCCTTCGCTCTTTTCCATTGGTGAGAACTGAAGCCGCCAGTGTCCCGATATGGCGCTGACATCTTGGGACTCGAGTCTGCGCAGTTGCGATTTCGGGACCAGACCTGCGCAGTAGTGAGCAGGAAGTAAAGCCGCGAAATCAAGGCCCCGCCCTCACTCTCGCTGAATCAATCGCAAGCACACCCCTTTTGACTTATGACGGTGTGAAATAATTAATTATAGAAATGTAGATATTACATTTAAAGCTCCAATCTCCTCAGTCCTCCGAAGATCCCGAAAAAAAGTCCGTTGGTGCTTCAGTGACTACTTCACTCAGAGAACCTGTCAATCACAGCTGTCAATCATGATGTCACAGCAGCGTTTTTATAGCATCAAATAACTAAAAACAAACTTATTTTGAAAACAAACACTTGAAATGACATCAACGTGATAGAAACGACAGTAAATGACAGAAACTATCTTTGGAAAAAAGATGTGAAGTGTAATTTAATTCTTTAGTTGGTCTCAGGTCCCGTTGAATAACATGGGGAGGCGGGGTTTATGACCTATACTAGGACCAGCCACCGGGGGGCGATCAAGATGTTTTGGCTTCACTTTTGAGGACTTGTACGGCACACTTGGTTTCACCCCAGTAGGATAAAGTGTTGCCAGGATACCAATAAGATCACATGGGAAGTCTGCATTTTACTGCCAGGAGATACAGTACTTTCTTTCGCCTACTTCACGCCGACTCAACAACAAGTGCCATCTTCTATCAGACATTTGTGCACCGGCTCCCGTGTGTTTGCCTTCCCCTGTGGCGCGACCGGAATCTTGTTGCGTCACATTAAGGGAGACCTGGGTTCAGATCCCACATTGAGACCAGGAAGTAATTGTGTCAGCATAATCCCTGTAGAGCGTGATTTGGAGGTTGCATTATCCCCACATACATTACATTTTTACTCCACTGATGGTTAGGTATTGGTTTTGGGTTGGGGGTACAGTTATTAAAATATGCATTTATTAGTGTTTCATAGCCTGTGCAGCTGAAAACATCTCGCTTCACAACTCACTTTTGGCACCCCTCTGTGGACATTACAGCTGAACAGTGAAGCTCACACGTGCCCAACAACACTTATCACTCTGTCCTCTGGGGGAAGAGTTTCACAATTCGGTAACCTCAGACAGATTTTCAAAAATCCAATTTGAGTCTTGGTTATCTGAGACAAATTTGGAGAAAATTGTGAGAAATTTGTAGGAGCAAAAAACGTAACATTATATTTGACAATTTAGAACAATTAAAATGATGGTTTCATACATTTAAAACACAAGGTTCAGTAAACTCAGAATGTGAAAATAGAAGAAATTATTTCTCAAATAGGGTTTGACTGAGAGTCTCCCAAATGGATCAGGTGACTATTCAGACCCCTCACAGTCTGTGTGCCAATCTTTCCTCCAATTAGCCATTGGGCAAATATATAAAGCATTTTTGTGCATAGAGGGGAATCTTTTCACCAAAAAACTAAAAACCTTACATGTTAATACAGCAAGAGAATGCACCTTCAAAATACTGATATCAGGGATCTGCCATTTGGTGTGAGTTGGCATTGGCATTGTCACTTTCAACTGCAATTCACCCATAGACTGCCATGGGGGGGCTTAACAAATCTTATTCTTAATATGCGTGTTCCTTTATTCCTTTATCGCATGTTAATATCAAGCATTGTACATTTTCCGATCAGATGTTATTTCCTTTCAAGTCCACATGTAACCTGCAAACTTATTTTTGTAGCGCAGCAGTTGATTGACAGGTGAGAAGGCGGTGCTTCGCCACTATTCGAACACTTTCAGATGGATGAGCATTTACACTACGAGGCCAATGTAGTCACCTGCGTTATTTATGACAAATCTCAAAATGTCTTTTTGCGGCACAGTCTCATTTCTTTCCACCTGAATCAGAATTTTGCAGAACAAGGGTTACCATCTAGACACAACAGCCAGTGACAGACTCCTGGAAATCTAAAGCCCCCATCTGTCCGAAGCACTGTTTGTTTGTTTAAGCCATGTCCTCTTTCTGACATCCTGTCTGTTTCTCTCGCTCGCTTTCTTTGACCGGTTTACTCACATTGCCCCTCTTCTCCTTGATTTGGTCACAGTATGGCATAAGACGTAATGAACTCAACCTTGTTTACTCCAGCACACATGGGTGTATATGTACCCCCCACACACACACACACACACACGTACACAAATGAAAACAAGCATTACGAATAGAAAGTCATCTGTAATGGCTTTCTCATGTCCCAAACGTTTTTCCTCTCTTTTCCCAAATTCATGTTCAAAGCACACTGCACTATGAAATACACTTTTAATAATCAGGTCCAGTGTGATCTACACTTTCAAATGTACTCAGAAGTTTCACATCGTCTTAGGCCCTTAGTCAAACTGAATCGTCTCTGATTTCAGAATCTGATAAAGAAACTTATTCTTAAGGATTAAATTAGCATGTATGATTTCACAGACACAGACATGCTTAAATAACGCCTTTGACTTCTGGTCAGTAAAAAAGAGAGATAAAATAACCACAAACGGCACACTGGGGTGATGGTAGTCCAGTGGCTAATGCCATGGAGTGAGAGTTACTGAGAGAACCTTATAGCTATTGTGCCCTTCATCAAGACATGTAATCCAAGCTCTCAGCAGGGAGACTGCAGTTAGTGGGCTGTCAGTCGCTTTGGTTGAATTAAATGCACTGGCACTCATTTACCTTTTCAGTGTCTGCCAAATAAAATACTTCAGAAAAAGCCAAATCTAGCTACATCAAAAGAAAGCTATTGTTCATAAAATCTGTGTGGTCTTGATGCTTCGTCACAGTTGGGGTTTCATCAGCTTGTATTTTTCCATTATTAAAGAATAACAGCACAATGGTCAAAGGCAGGGAGAATAATGCCCTTGTTAGAGTTATTCAGGAGAGAGATGAATCTGATTAAACCCTCAAAATACTTCTGAAAATCAACTACAAACTGATTGTATATACACTACCATGTCTTGGGCGACACATTGGTTGGTAAAGCATGAAAAGTGCTTCTGCATTCCTAAAGCTCTTTCCAATTTGAATCTCTAATTTAGAATATATGTAATGTTTGCAACAGCTCATCATCAAGTCTTACATTCAGGGTGTGATGATGGCTCCTCCTCTCCTTCCATCATTGCCACTGTCCTAGAGTCAGACTAGACAGGTAGCAGCTGTTTAAAAGCAGGGGTGCAGTTACTGAGTAGTGTTGTCAGTGTGTGATAAGGCGCACATGAAGGTAATTGCACCTTGTCACCTCTGCCATAGAAGTAGCTAAAAGTCTCCTAAAGAGAGAGTGATGCATAAGGAGTCCTTATGTTCCCTTATAGTCACAGACTATCCGGCCCCAAACTTCCAGACCTACTCGCTCCATTGACCTGACCTGCATGTCCTGCCTCAGTGGCGGTCCTGACTCACATGTGGACCTTTTACACCGAAATGGTGTGCTCATGCCTTGCCTGTGCTTCGCTGCTTCACAGCCGGGGCAATCTGGAGCCTATCGTCAACCACCCATGCTTTCCCACTGACTTGAGAACCGAATGATGACGTAACGTGCTGGTAGTGTCACGTGACCACCTCACCTGCCCACATACAAACATGGCAGTTTTTACTCCTGTTGTTGAGGACATATTTAAACATAAAGAGTAATGCAATCCAATGTTATTACATTGCTCAACAAGCTTGCCAGAGACAACATCAATGATCAAGAGGACAGGTGACATAATTATCATTATTTTAAATGATCTATGTCTTAACTTGCTAAGTTCTGTAAACTGTAACAGTGGAATCATTCTAAACATTGGTGGAGCAGATGGTTATATTTAGATTTTTTGTATATATTATTTTTACGTCTTGATTGAGAATCCCACTGGTTTACTTAACTGAAAGCGTTGATCTTCCAAACTTAGTGAGTAGCTGGTCCAAAATTCCAGCTACTCAAGCAAAATGATGCACAAAATATGATGACAACATGGTAAGTCTTTATTTTTTAAAACATTTCAGTGTTACACACAACAGGGTTTGCTTTTCAGCAACCAATGCACACACACATAAACTCGGCTGCGTGTGTATCTCTCTCACCTCTGGTGGTCTGGATTGCCCTTTTATCCCTCTCCAGCTCTCACTGCAACACAGAACAGCTGTTGGAGATAATTTCCCACAGGTGTCAATCCTTACCGCTTTCCTCTCCTGGCCTCACTCTCTGCAGATGTCACTCGGCCACACCCCCATCACCACATACCCCCATGTGCCGACTCAGGCCATCTGGCCTTCTGGAGGCCCAAATGAGCACTGCTTTGGGTTTGCCGTGAGTCCTGCACGTCTCAACGACCTTAGAACAGCCCTCAGATGACACAGGTAAGCAGCATGCGGTCTGAGGATTCTGTCCATGAGCCGCTAAAATATAGCCACGGCCCCGAACAAACTGAACAGAAGCGGCACGAATTGGTGTAATCCAAATGGTGTGGAAAATTCCGTCTTTTCACTGGACATGGGTGTTAAGGTGATCTGCCAATATCCCTTTGTCAACTCCAGTGTCGACTAAAAGTGAGCCATGCCTAGCCGATCGAGCAGCTCATCAATCCGAGGCATCAGGTTTGCATCAAATTTAGACACCTCCTTGACTTTTCTATAATCCAGAACCAGATAGACCCATCACTCTTAGGAACCAGAACTACTGGGCTGGCCCAGTTACTGTGGGATTCTTCTATTAACCCCATATCTAGCATGGCCTTTAATTCTTCCCAAACCACTTCTTTTATGTGCTTGGGTAATCGGTAGGGATGACTACATACCACTAACCCTGGGGTTGTTTTGATATGGTGCTCTGTGAGATTCATACAACTGGGAAGAGGCGAGAACATGTCAGAGAATTCTCCTTGCAGCCTGGCAACCTCCATGACTTGGGATGGTGAGAGGTGGTCTCAACCAGTGACTGGGGGGACACGATCGGTGGCTTTTAAATTCACCTCCAGTCCAAGCCCCTCCATCTTCGGAACCACCTTCTCTAAAGTCACGAGTACCACCTCTCTCCATGGTTTAACGAAACATTCGTTTCACCTCATAATCGATTTCCCCAACTCTCCTTGTGACCTCTAAGGGTCCTTGCCACTTGGCGAGTAATTTAGAGCTTGATATTGGGAACAACACAGGACTTTATCTCCTAGTGTAAATTCCTGTAGTCGAGTACCCCTGTCATACAGCTGGCTTTGACGTTCTTATATAATGATAGGGGCTCGAGCCACTTGTCCCGATTTCAATTGTCTTTGTGCACGAACATACAAATCATATTCTTTTGGGTCTGATTAAATTGATTGACCTAGCTGTCCATTTGGGGGTGGTAACCGCTGGTCCGAATCGATTTAATCCCCAATAATTTGTACAGTTCACATAGTGTACGTGACATAAACATAATGCCTTGATCAGTGAGGATTACTTTCGGAATACCCATCTACTAATTCTGAAGAGTGACTCTGAAACATTCATGCTAAAATGTTGCACTGAGGCACTGCCTCCAATTATTGCACTGCATAGTCCACCAGAACCAACACAAAGCGATGCCCGTGTGCCATCTGTTCTAATGGCCCGACAAGGTCCATACCAATTCTTTCGAAGGGGACCTCGATTTGGGTTGCCAGTAGATTCACAGGCTGATATTCACAGCATGCAACACACCACCTGCGAACATCCCCATGAATGCCCGGCCAATAGAAATGGACCATTAGACGGTTCAGTGTTTTTTCTTCCCTAAGTGTCCCATCATCGGATTATAATGAGACGTCTGGAATAACATTTCCTGCTTCACTCGATACAACCAATCCTTGATAACGGAAAAATATGGATATGCGAGTGCAGTGTCTGGCTGGAGGCATTGATCATCGATCACTTGGACGAAGGCATGCCTAAGGGTCTCGTCTCGCGTGGGAAATCCCCTATAGGTAATCCTCAAAGGGCTGGGGAAGCCGAGCCACTGGAGCTGACGTAGTCGACCTGGCACCACCTCCCCAGTCAGCAAATCATACACCATGATTTTGCCCTTTTATCCCTCTACAGCTCTCACTACAACACAGAACTGCTGTTAGAGATCATTTCCCACAGGTGTCAATCCTTACCGCTCTTCTTCTCCCGGCCTGACTCTCTACAGACGTCACTCGGCCACGCCCCCATCACCACACTAACAAAGTTGGAAAATATAATATCTTACTGAAATCAGCTTCAGTGGACACTGGTGATTCAGTGTTTATCTTGAGCGTGACTCACTGAACTCACGTGACATTTAAAAAAATATGGTTAAGTCTAAATTGAAAATTAAATTCATATTAAATAAAAACACACCAAATTGAAAATAAATACATTTATAGGATATTAAATACATCTAATAAAACACTGTCAAAAACATAGCAATAAACAGCTGCAATTACTTAAATATATAGATATATAAAAATTTATGTTTTGGAGGGCCTGGGTAGCTCAGCGAGTACAGACGCTGACTTCCACCCCTGTAGTTCGAGAGTTTGAATACCAGGGCATGCTGAGTGACTCTAGGAAAAAGCTAGGAAAATGGTCAGACACCTCCTATAGGTATACCTACTTATATAGCACCTTTTTAACCTTAGTGGCCTGACGCCGATGCCTGCCCCGGCCAACGAGCTCTTCGAGTCTTCCGTCCTTTGAGTCTTTCACGACCGCGCCCTCTTGTCCATAGTAGCATTGAAGCCTTGACCCTCCGTTTTTTTCAAGCCTTGTGATCAAGGAAGATCAAGGGAGTGTCCATTATTTTTTCTTCCATAAGTTGGCAACCTTAAAGATGTCTTGTCACATTGATGAGCTGCTTGCATTTAGTGCAATTAATGAATTATTGCACTTTTTGCTTATTTTTGTTTCGACCTGAAATGGAAAATATTTGCTCAACCGATGGCGTGAGTTTGGCATGGGACTACATGTATTGCGAACACTGAAAAAACGGAGAGTATTTGGGGAACCTCAACCTGCTTGAAAACACTCGTTATTTTTGCAATTACATTTGGTGCCATTAATGCCCCAGAAATTAAAAATAAAGCCCATTTTTTAAGTTTTGTAAACACACACATTTGGATAAAGCACTGCCCTTCTGTTTGTGTCCTGTGTCCAGGGTTAGCTCACAGTGTCTTCACTAGAGGGACTGCCTGCTGTCCCAACATCTGCTCTTCCTATTTAGACTGAAGGAGTGCTGTTATAACGAGAGCAGACAATGGTAGAGTGTCCTTTGCTCTCTCTCTTTCTCTCTCTTACTCTTTCCTATAATCTGTTCTCATCTGCATAGCATCCCTCCATTGTTTTAGCCATCACAGCCCACACCCTATTCACAAACACACACTCAAACACTTTTGTGCATCCAATGGCTCCCTTTTCATATACTGACCTTGTGTGTTGTGTCGTTCATTTAGTAGGTATACATGCCATGCCATGGATGCCAAACAGGCACATTGGTGAGAAGCACAAGCACTGGAAATCACTGCAATAGTTCCCATAATGTTTCTCAAAGATTCATATTCTTACATCAGCACACTATGCAGTACTGATTTAACACAGCAGCTTTACTTCAACCAAGGCTCATAAAAACGGCATATTGTAAACATAATTTTAATAAAACTGTCTTTGAGGTAGCAGTGAGCTCTGACATTACAGCCCCAGACCACCATCCAATCGGCAGCCTTTTTAGCTGCACACTCTCAGATCTTTGCACTTTGTGTTTTGTAATATATCAGATGGAGAAGAACTTCTTGCTTATATGACTTCAGGGCATGTTGAATAGTATCTAGTGTCTTGTAGAGAGTGGCGATTGGGAAGCTTGTGCTGGAAGGATCAAAAGGGGTGTAAGTGTAGTGAAATCCCACGTGTAGAAAGCATCCCACGTGTTGGAGCACAGGGGTAGGGCCATAACACACAGCCCTCTCTGTAGGTATGGAAGCAATTACTGGCACTGAGGGCCCACAGACACCCACTGAGCGAAGCGGTCCCAGCTAAGAATGCACACAGTTCTCTGGAAGGCTAAATTACTTTCGTATGAGCACTAAGAGGGGAAGGTTAGTGTTTCTGTTTCCAGGCGTGTTTTATTTTTTCTTTTTTATTAGGAACAAATACTGAGGCATATTTAATTCAGATCACACATTTCGAATTTAAGAAAACAAGCCACAAAAATACCACTGCTAATTAGACTAATGCTACTCCCTGTGTGCGTGCTGAGGAGGCTGGGGAAAGAGCAATGGCCAGCCACCCTCCAGGCAAAGCAGACTCTGAACTCTTCTTGCATGAGAAGCAAGGCAATTAAAATACTGATGCCTCCATCCCAAAGCCCACACCACCGGGCCAATGTGTGCAAGCGTGAGAGCAGGAGAGTAGCAGGCCCATTCAGGATTCCCCATGCTCCCCTGGTTCAACGGTGCAAACTGATACACATGTGAACACTGCTTTGATTATTAAACAGAAAACAAATCACAATGGTACAGTACAACCAACCCATTTAGATGAGAAAATCATTTGCCCTGCTTAGCCTTTAAGCTTAAAACCAAAATTTGAAAATGACACAACCACTAACTACAGCACTTATCTGAAACAGGTTCTGGGTATCATGTGAGACACTCCTAATGCAAAGACCATCTCAAATTAGAGGAAACAAATCATGCCCCAAATATTACCTGCTTGAATATTTCTTGGAAAAGACAATCATACAGCATGCTGTCAGTCACAACAAGTTCAGCAAATGTTTTAATTCACCATGGCAGATGCAAATGTTTTTGTATGTTTTTGTAGTATAGTTACATTTACAGTGCACTTATTACAGGGACAATCCCCCCGGAGCAACCTGGAGTTAAGTGTCTTACTCAAGGGCCCAACAGTGGCATCTTGGTGACGCTGGGGCTTGAACCCCTGACCTTCTGGTCAGTAACCCTGAGCCTCAACCACTGAGCCACCACTGCCCCATTCGGGAAGACACGCAGGCTTGAGTGAAGTTTGAGATGCCATTATTTGATAGATGTAAAACGGGAGGTGATGTCTCTCTCTTTGGAGTAGACCCCGTCCGGCAGTCCGAGGGAGTTGTACCCGGAACCGTCATGTCCTGCCGGAGATAGGAGGCAGGGGCGAGGAGCCGACCCCCCTGTGGGACAGGGCTCGACTGGTGGTGGTGGGGAGGTGGAGGTTGCAGTGTTAGCACACCGAAACAGCAATGTGATTGTGAGCGTACTTATAAAGCAATGGCTTACATGCGATTGGCTAGGAGTTACCCAGCTAATGATGTGATGATGTGCAGAACTACGCTCCACTTCCATTTCTAGAACTGAAAAGTGTTGATTGGAAATAGTTCCAGCTAATTAACCATGCTTTATTTTAACCAGTTTTCAATATTAGTATATCGGCTCATGAGCTCAGGCTCATTGGGGCAACAGCCTTATCTCTGCACCAGAAGATCACAGAGCCATGGAGGCAGGCTCTATTGACAGGGGCAGAATGGGGGATACCACGGGGCCCTAGGAGGGCCATGAAGGCCCCTAGAACTAACAATAATATGGTGGGACGTTTGTCAAACCTTGTGCTGTTCCTGTTTGTATTCAGAAACCGATTCTCTGCATATCCATCTGAAGGATCCTGACATTAGGAAAAATGGGTGAATTTTATTTTGAACATGGCCAGCGGTCATTTCAGGCCGATCTTAACAGTTTGTGTGGAATATTGATTATTTGACTGTGTGTATGATTCTGATTAATATCTGATGACTTTTTAAAAAAATGAAACCCATTTGTGACTTTAAACACTTCTTGACATTTGTGCTCTGTGTATACTGCCTTACAAAACAAAAAGGCATTAACTGCATTTTTGGTCAAAAATTAGTTATTATTATTTTAGGTTATTATTATATTATTTTAAGTGAGGGATTAATTCTCACTTAACTCATCATCAAAGCATCAAACATCAAATATCATTTACAAGTGAAACCATCATTTGAATAAATGTTTCTATTGGCAAGTGTTTTTTAATGGATAAATGGAATATGGAGAAGAGGTGATGAATGTGGGTTGTGTTTCACCTTCTTCTTCAAGAACTTTTGTGTGTTCTCTTATTCATCATGCCACTTACTGTGATAACACTGTTCTCCCTAAAAACATGTGGCATTTGAAAGACTGCATTTGAATTACCAACACTGGTCCCACCCCATTTGGCACCCTAGACATATGTGAAGTGTATGTAAACCAAACTAGTACAGAGACAGTCAATAGATTTACAGGACACTCTACTGTCTTCTACTGTCAGGGAAAATGAACTGAAATTGGCTTGACAAATCTACTATCCCAAAATCACCCAAGTGATGCCGCCCCAGACGTTCGCCTATGCTGCCTGTTGATACTGGAGCTCAGCGCTGGCTTGTCAAAGGTAGTATTGCTCTTTCTTTAGGCCTTCAAGTGTTATCACTAACTTGTGGCAATTTCGTGTTTGATGAAGGTGGGTTGAAAAAGTTTAACATGTTAGAATGGAAAAAAAATAACAAAGTAATTAATGGTAACTTAATTTTATTTCAGTTTCAAAGTTAGTTAGTTAGTGAGTGAGTTAGTTAGGAGTCATAAAAATGTAACATAGTTTCATATTGTGAGCTCATTGTCTGCTGATCATGTCCACTACACCATGGCTCTGACAGTTTGATTGTTGCTACAGACAGAATAACAAGTTTGATAAGGTTGCCTGGGGGTTCAATTCACTGTGAGCACACAAAACTCAAGACTCTTTGCTCTCTGCTTGTTTTCGTTCTAAAATCTGAAGCCGCACCCCTTTCTTCCCGCCATACTCCTTCTGCGGCTTCTGAAGGACCACACGAGGGAGTTGCTCAAGGACAGGATATAGAGCACGGAGAGTTTGAGTACGATTTGCCGTCGGTTTGAGCCTTGCATCTCTTCACTTCTCCATTTCAAGAGACTTCGCCTGTTCAATATAGCCATGTTGATCTGCGCCCCGCTATTGGCGTGCCTAAAAAAATCACATTTGATGCTATATCGCTGAAGACTATCCCTGTTAGGAAAAATTAGATTGATTTAGTTCATTGCAAATGCATAACACTCAAAATGCTTCAGTCCTGGCGTGACATCTCTGTAGTATAGGCCGGTTTCACCCTGTTTTCACTATTGTTGATGGCATGCCAGGAATCTGCCATATCACAACAAGGAGACAAGGACCCTCTCGCTTTCTCGCCGAGCCAAGAACACGTTTGCGGCATGATGCTGGTCCCTTCGTTGCCTTTCTTGCTGTTTTTAGCGACATGCCAGTCCTGCTCTTCAGCTTGTCCCTGGCTCCCTGCACACCTATAACATGTGTTGATGTGATGCTTGCTCCGCTGAGACTGAGTGGTGTCCGTGCATTGAGCTACTTAGACGATTGGTTGCTTTTAGCACAATCTGAGGAACAAACGTGCAAGCACAAGGATCTGCTGTTTCTGCTGTTTAGCAGGACAATGCTCCATGCCACACAGACGGGTCAATCAAGGTGTGCATGGAGGACCACCGGATCTAAACCCTGTCATGGCCAGCCCAATCTCCAGACCTGATCCCCATTGGAAACCTCTGGAATATGACGTGAAGCCGAGATGCTTGAATTTTTGTGCCAGGAGTGGCATAAAGTAGTGGCATAAAGTCACCCAACAGCAATGTGAAAGACATGCCAACATGCATGAAAGCTGTGATTGAAAATCAGGATTATTCCAGCAAATATTGATTTCTGAACTATAAGTTAAAATATTAATATTGTGTTGTTTATAAATGAATATGAACGTGTTTTCTTTGCATAATTGGAGGTCTGAAAACACATCAATTATTTTGAGCAGTTGTCATTTTATGCAAATAAATGCTCAAAATGACAATATTTTTATTTGGAATTTGGCAGAAATGTCATCAGTACTTTATAGAATAAAACACAAATGTTCATTTTACTCAAACACACACCTATAAACAATAAATCCAGAGAAACTGATCATTTTGCAGTGTTCTCTTAATTTTTTCCAGAGCTGTATATGTGTGTGTGTGCATGTGTGCGTGTGTGTGTGCGTGTGTGTGTGTGTGTGCGTGTGTGTGTGTGTGTGTGTGTGTGTGTGTGCATGTGCGTGTGTGTGTGTGTGTGTGTGTGTGTGTGTGTTATGATATTTTGTAATGCCTGACACTGTATATCTGTATGCTTCTCACAAACTACTAGCAGATTTGTTTTGAGAGCTCACGGACAGGCATCAGGCATTCTCTCTTACCATCTGAAGTAATTTACTGTGGAGTGTCTATCTGCACTCTCTAGTATTCTGACTTTAGGTCCACATCACTCAACTGCCAGCAGATAAGACAGCCTTCCTGGAGACTCTTGCTGGAGCTGCCTCATTGCCACGGCAACCCACTCCAATGTTTCCTTCTTTCTCCAGATCTGTAACTGTGACTTTAGTCTTTTCTTCCTTCATGCACATCGCTTTATTCTTTCCAGACACAATATTGCACATTTCCTTTGGAGTGTTTGACAGTGCAGTCTGGAGGCAAAAAGGTTTTGGCTGCGCAGCCACACATTGTAGTAGGCAGAAAATGTGTTGGCTGAAGCACAAATAGCAGCACTTGGTGTTAATGATGACTTGTGCAGTCTTCCTGTCCGAATGAGGTGGAAACCTGCAGAGCGAGAAGTTAATAGCTGGAAGAAAGCACTGTCCTCTCTCTTCTTCCTTTACATGTCCAAACGGACAGTTCAAAACAGAGTGGGAGAAAAGAAAGTGAGTGAAACACTCTTTTTTATATAAAAAACAAAAAACATTTTTATACTGTCGTCAACATTAATGGCAGCCTGGACCAAAAACAGTGGTGGCAACAATTTGGCTCTGGCAATGGTGAACAGTAATTATTTATAGTGAGAGTGATGCCTTCCAGGGGCTGAAGATTGATTATGTTTGAGATGCTATTTTGTGTAATCTGTCTCTGGCTGGGACCCATCCAAATTGGCCAGAACTGGAAAAAGGAGAAGCATCTTCCTAAAGGAGAGAGAGGGAGTGAATGTGAAAGTGTAGCCAGTATTCCTTTTATCACTCATAACCAATGAAGCCCATGAATGAGCGATGATGAGCATGTTTTGTGACTTTAGACATTTGAGTCACACATTCACACTATATTTCTCAATCTTTTCTTCTGATATTCCGATCAGGGACTGAAAATGTTCCGGAATATCGAAAACAATATCCGAAACCGTAAGAAATGTTTTGCGGAACACAAACGAAAATGGGAACAAAGTCCCTTTGAATTGTTCTGGAGTGAAAGAGTCCGATGGTTCCGATTTAATAATAATAATAAAACCAAAGTCTAAATGCGTCATCACTTCCTGTTGCCCAAATAACGCGGCTTCTCTGTTTTCAGTGTAACGTGATAAACGTGTGCTTTGATTGTGAAGGAAAATGCTGCATGACATATTTATTGTCTTCATGCATGTCGTGGATGAAGCGTTCTGTGACATTCTGAAGTTTACACGGTAACTATGTCGAATTACGACACGCACGTTTAATCCAGATACAAGCGCAAATATTGAGGGAACAAGAACACTTTATTATTAGATATGATGCATTCATACACATTTCATGCTGCCGGGGTTTGACTCAAGTGTGCCGTACAAGCCCTCAAAAGTGAAGCCAAAACATCTCGATCGCCCCCCGGTGGCTGGTCCTAGTATAGGTCATAAGCCCCGCCTCCCCATGTTGAGACCAACTAAACAATTAAATTACACTTCACATATCTTTTTTCCAAAGATAGTTTCTGTCATTTACTGTCGTTTCTATCACGTTGATGTCATTTCAAGTGTTTGTGTTCAAAATAAGTTTGTTTTTAGTTATTTGATGCTATAAAAATGGTGCTGTGACATCATGAATGACAGCTGTGATTGACAGGTTCTCTGAGCGAAGTAGTCACTGAAGCACCAACGGACTTTTTTTCGGGATCTTCGGAGGACTGAGGAGATTGGAGCTTTAAATTTAATATCTACATTTCTATAATTAATTATTTCACAACGTCAAAAGTCAAAAGGGGCGTGTGCTTGCGATTGATTCAGCGAGAGTGAGGGCGGGGCCTTGATTTCACGGCTTTACTTCCTGCTCACTACTGCGCAGGTCTGGTCCCGAAATCGCAACTGCGCAGACTCAAGTCCCAAGATGTCAGCGCCATATCGGGACACTGGCGGCTTCAGTTCTCACCAATGGAAAAGAGCGAAGGGGCGTCAGCCATCTTTTTTTACAGTCTATGGTTTGACTCAGAAACAAATCTGTTATTAAAAGAAATAATTCAATTAAAAGAATGTAATTATTATTAAATGTTTAAATTAAAATTATCCATCTCGCATAAGATGATGTTGAATCCAATCATGCCTAAGCAGTGTGTGTGTGTGTGTGTGTGTGTGTGTGTGTGTGTGTGTGTGTGTGTGAGAGAGTGATTATGAATATTAATTGATTTTATGATGCATTTTTTTAAATATTTTGGGGGATATATTTAATATTAAGAATGCATTCATTGAAAAGACGTTATTTTTATAGGCTACTATATATTTAGCTTGTTATGATTTCAGTTATGATAGTTCATGAAAATGTGAAAAAAAAAAACATTCATATTTTCACTTATTTTCGGATTTTTTTTTCTTTTTTCCAGATCAGGTCTTTTTTTTTTTTCTTGAGAGATCTGATAACACTTAACTGGCACATCACCCACCCTCAGCACAGAATACTGTCATTTAATAAAACATTCAATTGCGTTCGAACCGTTATATCTGACCGTAATGACAAAAACACCGTTTCTGCTCATAACGAACCAAAATAAAAACATGTTGTTTGTTTGATTCTGATGTTCACTGACTGAATAAAATCCACTCAAAAGGCAGACTGTGTGGAAAACATATAAAGATGTATTAAACTGAGAAAGAGAGGAGCGCATGTCCATTGATCTTCAGCATGGACGCATGAATAATATGAAATATATGAATAAATGAGATATTGAACAGTAACACATAGGCTAGAGAACATAGCGATATTAAAAACTATTCCTGCTTCAGTTTGCGTAAATATTTGCTACACGTAAAATATTATTTTATTAGAATTGTTCTTATTTTTATTTACTGTTAAAAATGAATCACCCTCAATTGCTAGTTTTTCTAAATAAACGTACCCTACTGAACACTACAGGACATGGACCTGATACATTTGGTGTTTGATCTGTGCAATAGAAAACAACGAAATGAGAATGTGCAAACATACATGCACACACAACAGGAGAACATACACAAACAAAAGACTGTCATACATGCACACTTGCACAAACACAGACACTGCATTAATACACATATCGTAGGTAGGATCCCTTTGATCAGGAAACAAGAAGAGTGCTCGTGGTTTCTCAGAACGCAGAGGGACAGGCAGGAAGTGGTGGTAAAATAGCTCATCACTCTCTCTATGCTGTCCTCTGAATTAACTCTGGTGTGACCGGGCCTGGACTGAGCCTAATCAAAATCTAGGAGTTCTGTAAGTGAGAGTGAGTCGGGTCATGGCACGCCTGAGAAAGAGAGCGAGAAAAAGAGGAGTGAAAGACATGGAGTGGACAGTACCCTAGAGATTCCCTTCTCTCTCGTCTTGTCATGATGCAGCATGGTGGCTCTCTCTCAGTTGTCAGCTCTGTGGCCAGCCCTATTTACACATTTATACACTCCTGCTTATTTATTTATTTACTGCCATGACAGAGAGCCACTCAACCAATGCACATACACACCCATCACCGTGTTTTAAAAGGCGAGAAGGTCTTATAGCGCTGTGGGATGAAGAAGCAGGGTGGCGGGTGCATTCAAGAGGCTAACTGTTTTAATGGGTGGAGACGTTCTCCATTTTTGCAAGCAAGAGTAGTAAAGTGTGGCTGAATAATTTAGGCATGTCTTTGAGTGAAAGGGACTGCATTCTGGAACAGGAAGGAATGAGGAGAGAGAGAGAGAGAGAGAGAGAGACGGAAAGTACAAATGGGACAGAAGTGTGTGTGTGTGTGTGGACTTACAGTATGGTAATGCACTTTGGATAAAAATAAAGCCATGTAAATGGGTGAGAATACAACAGAGCTACTCTAGCAAATGGCTTCAGCTACTGAGTATTTTAAGGATCGTTTGATTGGCGTTCAGCACATACAGGTGTACAAGGAACAGTGAAATATATCGTTTCAACAAAGCACCCACGTGCGTTACCCAAAACCACTTAACTGTGAAAATCGGCAGCTTTTGAGAGGAAGTTAAAGGGACAGTACACCCAAAAATAAAACTTCTCTCATGATTTACTCACCTTTAAACCATCCCAGATGTGTGACTTTCTTCTGCAGAAGCGAAGTGAAGATTTGAATATGTAGATATTAGATTTGTCCATTTAATGTAAGTAAACGTGTGTCATCAGGCTGCGGCTGTTTGACGGTCCAAAAGTCATATTTAGGCAGCATAAAAGTAATCCACACGACTCAATCAGATTCAAACAGCATCCCGACGCTGGCCGGAAGCAACGATTTCAACTTAAAAACGTTTTAATTATAAACGTGTTTCTTACACAAACCTATCGATTTGCTTCAGAAGACATTAATTGATCGACTGGAGTCGTGTGGGTTACTTTCATGCTTCCTAAATATGACTTTTGGACCGTCACACCGCAGCAGCCACGTTTACTTACATTATAAGGACCTACAGAGCTTCAACAGTCTTCTAAATACCTTCATTTGTGTTCTGCAGAAGAAAGAAAGTCACACATCTGGAACAGCATGAGGGTGAGTAAATGATGACAGAATTTACATTTTTGAGTGAACTGCCCCTTTAAGAAAATGAGACAATTACAAACTGTAGCGACACGGTTGTGTTACACTTTGTAACATAAGAGGTTATTTGTAATCCTCTTTTAGGATTGTAGTGCGCGTCTAGTAATGCAACACAACTTGTGCAATCAGTATAAAATAACCTTTAGCTAAAAACCTTTTATTTTTTTTCCTCAAATGTGATTCATGGCAGACTTTTGCTCATCATTGCTGTAGAGCATGCAGGCCCTTGTTTTCTGATTGTTAAAATTCATGTTCTACCACAGCTTGCTCAATCAATAAATGTCCCCTGGCTAATAGGACACACATGTTTTTGCTTCCTCTCAGAGCTCGGGCTGTGGAATCAGATGGCATGCAGCTTTCTGGGTCTTGTCTCTGCCTCATGAGGTCATTACATTGTAACATTATCAAAAGCATTAAGGGTGAATGATGCTGGATGTGCAAGACACTGTCATTGTTAGAGCTGGTATTTGAATTTCCTTCTCTGCATTTATGAGGGTCGTACCATCTGGACCGCAGGAAACGCCCCGAGTGCAGCACGAAGTGGACTGCTCCATGTGTCAAAGAGGAGTAATTGTTGACAGGCGTGTGAGTGAGTTAACCTATTCAGCAGCTCGAGGGACATGCACCAGTGCTTCTTGTATGCAAAATAGGAAAGCTTTTCAATTTGTGTGACCCTATCTCTTTGTCTCTGGCTGCATCCTTTTTATTTTAAACTTGATCAATAATGGCCCCTGAGTTTATGAAGTTTCTGCCTCATCTTTGTGACCACTCACAAGCGAAGCACGTAACGTTGATCATCTCCTAACAACGGCACGTCAAGGTGTGGGTACATTTGGGGAGACCAACAAGTCCGATCCACGGCAGCTCCTTTTTTGTTCTTCCTGTTACTTTTGTTTGGCTAAGAATTCATGAGTGAATAGGACACTCGTTACAAAGACAAGCACCCCCACTCCTCCTCCCCCCTCCAGGGAAATTTGGGGTTGCAAGTGTCTTGTTCAAGGGCATACTGCGGTTGTGTAAAAATAGAGTATTGCCCCTTGCAGGGTTTGAACCTGCAACCTTCTGGCGACTTGCCTAGAGCTTTAACCTCTATGCTATACTTAGGAAACGAAAGAGGCCTTTTTTTATTTTATTTTATTTGTATTTATTTGTTTGCCTTATCTGCTTGTCTGGGTGACTTAAAGTGGGCACAAACCTGTCAAATGTGATCCATCAACACTTGCAGTGTCGAGTGCCTATAAAAAAATACATATTCTTGAAATACAGCACAGACATTGTCATTATTTCTAAAATCATTAACGGCCCGTAGATGTCCACCATATGTGGACACTCCACTTCCAGCGTCACAATACACGGTAACTTGTGTATCATCTCACATTCAGAGTTTGCCACTTATAAAAACGACTTCGCTTGGACGTTCATGTGGTCTTAATTATATCCAACTCTACTCGGAGGGCACATTAGTACCACAGAGCTACTCCAAATCCCCACAGCTGCTCGGTTTGTAATTCAATAGGAGTATATTTTCTTTAAATTGTAAGTGCTGCGTTTCCGTGCAAAACTTGCCTCTCAATGCTGGGGGTTCTGGGTGATCGCCAGGGCTCTGCTGTATGGTTGTTAGGGTGTCGGTGGTCGCTAGGGTGTCCTGAATGGTGCATACTGGCGACATCTCTACCATATTCTGGTCCTTGGGTATGTGTAGGACCCCTTTGCATATCTAAAAAACATTTTTTATACCTATTTTCATTTATTATAATTTTTTTTAATCCACCGAAAGAAAAGTATTTTCTTTTCAATGCGCACCTCTCCTTACTCAGACACTAAATTTGGGATATCATTGATTTCTGTAGCCCAAACAGTGTGGGATGAGTTATGTGAAGTTTTATTTGAAAGAAGAAGCTGCATATGATTTTTTGGTCTCTCTGTGCATATAAACTTTAAAGAATAATGGATAGGTATTATATAGAGGATTCTACACCCTATTTAGGGGATCTTTGGCCCCCAATTAAATCTTGCAATCATCCTTCATGTTAACAACAAACAGTAGCTGCAGTAAACTAGAGATAATTTCACTCTTCACTTACACGTTGTTAAAAAAAGTTGTTCACCACAATAAATATATTCCAGCCCTCTAGTCAGTGGCAGAACTACAGACATGTTCGTTGGTGACGTCATCATTCCATTTCCTGCTTGTCAAACAGAGACGGGCCACTTCTGTTCAAATGAATGGGAGGAATTAGAACGCCCAATGGCGGTCACCGGTCAACCCGCCTTACAGGTTAAAGAGCCGATCACCTTTTAGGTACAGAAATCGCCTGTCAATCAACTTGAGAAGGCGCATGTGCGTTAGCTCCACGAGACGGTTTAATTGCGTTTTTAGCATAATCTGAGGTAAAGAAACACAATTTATTATACCAGTTGTGGCGGAACGACGCGCCCTTCCATGGATCATCGTTACCCCGCCTCATGTGATGGGGCACGCGTGATCCCAATGAAGAGGCTCATCCCCGCTGCCTTTAAACACCGAGCGTGCCTCTCCTATCTCCTGGACCTTCCCCTGTCTTCACTACTCTTCCTTCACATAGTCCTTCCCACTGCGAAGGCCCCAGATTCCCCTTTGTTTTGGAAATTCTAATTAAATGCTTCTCAGAGGCGTTATGCCACATCCACTGTGTCCGTCTCTTGCTCACCCCGCCACACAGTGTTGTACTGCTTATTTGAAATAAGTTCTTTGGATTGTAATCTTAACCAGCCGTTTTGGAGATTTCGGTCTTTCCCCATTAAAGTAGATAGGAGATGCACTTTCATGCCGATTGTTTACTTGGAAAAATAGCTGCCCAAAATGCCCAAGAGCTTCCAAAATGGCCGCCGAGTGGACTGACTTACCTTGAAAAAGATGGGTAAGTCAGTCCACTCTGGACCGTTCTAATTCCTTTGTTTTTTGTTTCTTGGAATGGTCTATAGGCAACATATGGGTCTTTTCCACCAACCGGTACAACTCGACATTGGGGGGTTTTCACAGTGAATAGCACCTGGTACCTGATTTTAGTATCACCTCAGTCGAGGTTCCAAGCGAGCCGAGCCGATACTAAATGTGACGTCAAAACCCTGCAGATCACTTATTGATCAGAGAGAATAGTCACTATCGGCGTCACTGGATTTGCGACACGGAACATCAACCCGCTAGTTTTAAAGTTAGCGATAACAGTATCATTTGTTCACGCAACTTTTGAATTGTAAACAGAAATGGCTGAGCACAAAACCACACCGTGGTCAATAAACGAGGTGCAGATGTTCCTCTCGTTAGCGACGAACGAAACAACGTGAAACGAAAAAGTCTTTCAGGAAGTGTCTCAGCTGTTGGCCGCACACGGATACCACCGGACCTCCCAACAGTGAAGGGAAAAGTTACAGAAACTTAAGTGACGACAGAACCATCATGGAAAAGTGGAAGTGGTTCGACCAAATGGACGCTATCTAAACCGGCGAGCAATGGGAGGGAGAGCGCCCTGGTCACGATGGAGGATGGGACGTATTGTTACGTTAACTCTATATTCTGCTTGAGAGCTTCATTTTATTTAGTTGAGCAGCTACTGGAAACCTTCTAAAACAACCAATTTAACTGTTACACTTGTGTAAAATCACCATGAACAACTGCTTAATGCTGCACAATGAGCTAGAAGCTAACAGCTAGCGCTCGTGCTATTGTTTTGGTCAGTTTGTGTCATGTATAAGATGATGTCACAGCAGTAGACGCGGCGTAACTATGACGATCAACCTATAATCCCACCCACATTGAGGCGGCACTAAACTGCAGTGGAAATGCAAGCTCAGAAAAGTAAAGCGAGTCGAACCGTATCGTGCAATGGAAAAGTGCCTGTAGAGCGGCCATATTTTGTGTAGTAGAACCGGCTCCATCACCGCTAACAGGTCTCAGACACGCTCCACACCACTATCACTCATCCACGGTCCACTCTCTGGTCCAATGAAACCAAACGCGTCCCCGTTATACTAAATACCACAACTGGCAAATAGGTGAAGTTTTGTTTATTTTACAAAAAGAAAAAGGGTGAATTGAACTAGTGATAACTGCGTAAATCAGAGCTGAAATCACAGAATCCCTCTTGCTTGTCAAAATAAATGATAAAAGAATTAGACTCAACAGGCCACGTGTTAATTACGTTTACAATTAGTTCAATGCGAGTTCAGAGTTTCAGATGCACAGAAGCAATTCAAGGATGAAATCCGCGTGTCTTTACGAGCGTGTCTGAGCACCTCACAAAACCTCACAACACCTCACACAACCTCACAACACCTCACAACACCTCACACAACCTCACAACACCTCACAACACCTCACAAAACCTCACAACACCTCACAACACCTCACAACACCTCACAAAACCTCACAACACCTCACAAAACCTCACAACACCTCACAACACCTCACAAAACCTCACAAAACCTCACAACACCTCACACAACCTCACACAACCTCACAACACCTCACAACACCTCACAACACCTCACAAAACCTTACAACCTCACAACACCTCACAACACCTCACAACACCTCACAACACCTCACACAACCTCACAACACCTCACAAAACCTCACAACACCTCACAAAACCTCACAACCTCACAACACCTCACAAAACTTCACAAAACCTCACAAAACCTCACACAACCTCACAAAACCTCACAAAACCTCACAACACCTCACAACACCTCACAAAACCTCACACAACCTCACAAAACCTCACAACACCTCACACAACCTCACAACACCTCACACAACCTCACACAACCTCACAACACCTCACACAACCTCACAAAACCTCACAACACCTCACACAACCTCACAAAACCTCACAACACCTCACACAACCTCACAACACCTCACACAACCTCACAAAACCTCACAACACCTCACACAACCTCACAAAACCTCACAACACCTCACACAACCTCACAACACCTCACACAACCTCACACAACCTCACAACACCTCACACAACCTCACAAAACCTCACAACACCTCACACAACCTCACAAAACCTCACAACACCTCACACAACCTCACAAAACCTCACAACACCTCACACAACCTCACACAACCTCACAACACCTCACACAACCTCACAACACCTCACACAACCTCACAACACCTCACACAACCTCACAAAACCTCACAACACCTCACACAACCTCACAAAACCTCACAACACCTCACAAAACCTCACAAAACCTCACAACACCTCACACAACCTCACAACACTTCACACAATCTCACAACACCTCACAACACCTCACACAACCTCACAACACTTCACACAATCTCACAACACCTCACACAACCTCACACAACCTCACAACACCTCACAACACCTCACACAACCTCACAACACTTCACACAACCTCACAACACTTCACACAACCTCACAACACTTCACACAACCTCACAACACTTCACACAACCTCACAACACCTCACACAACCTCACAACACTTCACACAACCTCACAACACTTCACACAACCTCACAACACCTCACACAACCTCACAACACCTCACAACACCTCACACAACCTCACAACACTTCACACAACCTCACAACACTTCACACAACCTCACAACACCTCACAACACCTCACACAACCTCACAAAACCTCACAACACCTCACACAACCTCACAAAACCTCACAACACCTCACACAACCTCACAACACCTCACACAACCTCACAACACCTCACACAACCTCACAACACCTCACACAACCTCACAAAACCTCACAACACCTCACACAACCTCACAAAACCTCACAACACCTCACACAACCTCACAAAACCTCACAACACCTCACACAACCTCACAACACCTCACAAAACCTCACAAAACCTCACAACACCTCACAACACCTCACAACACCTCACAACACCTCACACAACCTCACAACACTTCACACAATCTCACAACACCTCACAACACCTCACACAACCTCACAACACTTCACACAATCTCACAACACCTCACACAACCTCACACAACCTCACAACACCTCACAACACCTCACACAACCTCACAACACTTCACACAACCTCACAACACTTCACACAACCTCACAACACCTCACAACACCTCACACAACCTCACAACACTTCACACAACCTCACAACACCTCACAACACCTCACACAACCTCACAACACTTCACACAACCTCACAACACCTCACACAACCTCACAACACCTCACAACACCTCACACAACCTCACAACACTTCACACAACCTCACAACACTTCACACAACCTCACAACACCTCACACAACCTCACAACACCTCACAACACCTCACACAACCTCACAACACTTCACACAACCTCACAACACTTCACACAACCTCACAACACTTCACACAACCTCACAACACCTCACAACACTTCACACAACCTCACAACACTTCACACAACCTCACAACACCTCACAACACCTCACACAACCTCATAACACCTCACACAACCTCACAAAACCTCACAACACCTCACACAACCTCACAACACCTCACAAAACCTCACAAAACCTCACACAACCTCACAAAACCTCACACAACCTCACAACACCTCACAAAACCTCACAAAACCTCACAAAACCTCACACAACCTCACAAAACCTCACAACACCTCACACAACCTCACAACACTTCACACAACCTCACAACACTTCACACAACCTCACAACACTTCACACAACCTCACAACACCTCACAACACCTCACACAACCTCACAAAACCTCACAACACCTCACACAACCTCACAAAACCTCACAACACCTCACACAACCTCACAACACCTCACACAACCTCACAACACCTCACACAACCTCACAAAACCTCACAACACCTCACACAACCTCACAAAACCTCACAACACCTCACACAACCTCACAAAACCTCACAACACCTCACACAACCTCACAACACCTCACAAAACCTCACAAACCTCACAAACCTCACAACACCTCACAACACCTCACAACACCTCACACAACCTCACAACACTTCACACAATCTCACAACACCTCACAACACCTCACACAACCTCACAACACTTCACACAATCTCACAACACCTCACACAACCTCACACAACCTCCACAACACCTCACAACACCTCACACAACCTCACAACACTTCACACAACCTCACAACACTTCACACAACCTCACAACACCTCACAACACCTCACACAACCTCACAACACTTCACACAACCTCACAACACCTCACAACACCTCACACAACCTCACAACACTTCACACAACCTCACAACACCTCACACAACCTCACAACACCTCACAACACCTCACACAACCTCACAACACTTCACACAACCTCACAACACTTCACACAACCTCACAACACCTCACACAACCTCACAACACCTCACAACACCTCACACAACCTCACAACACTTCACACAACCTCACAACACTTCACACAACCTCACAACACTTCACACAACCTCACAACACCTCACAACACTTCACACAACCTCACAACACTTCACACAACCTCACAACACCTCACAACACCTCACACAACCTCATAACACCTCACACAACCTCACAAAACCTCACAACACCTCACACAACCTCACAACACCTCACAAAACCTCACAAAACCTCACACAACCTCACAAAACCTCACACAACCTCACAACACCTCACAAAACCTCACAACACCTCACAAAACCTCACACAACCTCACAAAACCTCACAACACCTCACACAACCTCACAACACCTCACAACACCTCACACAACCTCACAACACCTCACAACACCTCACACAACCTCACAACACCTCACAACACCTCACACAACCTCACAACACCTCACAAAACCTCACAACACCTCACACAACCTCACAACACCTCACAAAACCTCACACAACCTCACAAAACCTCACAAAACCTCACAAAACCTCACAAAACCTCACAAAACCTCACAACAACCTCACAAAACCTCACAACACCTCACACAACCTCACAACACCTCACAAAACCTCACAAAACCTCACAACACCTCACAACACCTCACACAACCTCACAACACCTCACAACACCTCACACAACCTCACAACACCTCACAAAACCTCACAACACCTCACACAACCTCACAACACCTCACAAAACCTCACACAACCTCACAAAACCTCACAAAACCTCACAAAACCTCACAACACTATGCTATGGATGCTATGGACTGTCGGTTTATGTTCAATGATATTCTAACAAAACAAACAATATATTGACTTCTAAAGACACGTTTGTATTGTCTTATGCTTTACTCGTCTGCCACAATAATGCAATATATTTTAATCTGAATATCTGAATAATTATATTCATTATAGGCCCTACAAATTATATGTATAATTATTCAAATTATTGTGTTAATATTAATATCTTTTGAATGATATATATTTGGGGATGTTTCTCAGCAAATAATGATTTATGCGTTTAGTTTGATTCATTAGTAAACATTTGTAAAAATCATTTGATCACGAATTTGTATCGACTGGCAGCGCTAGAGAAACGAATCATTTTGTACTTTGTGTGGAACATTTTTGAATTCCGTCATGAGCTCTAAAGTGATTTAAGGGAGACATTGGGCAAGAAATAGAGACAGTGACAGAAAGAGAGTGGACACAAATGTCTGCTGAAATGACCCTACCTTTGTCAACACTGATGGAGGTCAACTGTTCCTCTTCACCTCAATCAAAGAGGTGAGGTGAGACAAAGAGGGCCACTTTAATCCTGCTAATTGTGGAATGGGTGAAAGTGGGGCTGTGTTAGTGAAATAATGGTAATTCAGTCACTGGAACACTCTGAAACGCCCCATTTATGGCTACATGCAAATTCAATGGAACCATGAACAGAGGTGTGAGATGTTTAATTAAAATATTTGTTTGTAACTATGTACAAATGTTTAGCCATCGTTGCCTATCTAGACAGGACGTGAAAGAAAAACACAAAGTTTGTGAACGGGTGCTAAACCGCCGTCTCAAGTTGGTCTTTCAATTCTTTCTCATTCT
>NC_068286.1:48090930-48118430 GCF_025860055.1 Xyrauchen texanus
TGACGTGAGGGGAAGTGGTGAGGAAAAATGTAAAGAATAAAAACATGCAGTAAAAGAAAATAAAAAAAGCTTCACAATAAATGTTTTGGCGTGTACAGTGAGGCAGAGATGCTGTCACTTATTGTAAGTGCATATGTTAGGGGTTACTTCCTCTTCCCCACCTTTGTGAGACTGTCTGCTGCAGGGACCAATTTGGCAAAAATGGAACCTCTTCCTCATTTTTTTCTTAATTAAAATCTGAAAGCATCCACTCGGGGTTTCCTTAGGTCTGTGTGTGTGTGTGTGTGTGTGTGTGTGTGTGTTTGCGAGTGGGAGAGAGAGTGTATGATTATGTGCTCTGCCGCACTCCTCCAAAAAGGTGTGTGTGTGTGTGTGTGTGTGTGTGTGTGTGTGTGTGTGTGTGTGTGTGTGTGTGTGAGCGTGCACTCACAGAGGGAGGTGGGGGTGGACTGATTGCATAGAACCATTAGCTAGAGCTGTTTAATATAAGGGAAGAAAAACAGACAAAGGAATCAGATTTTGTAACAAAATCTAATGCTTGTGTGCGCACCAATACTGGCTCCAGTGTTGTTTAATAGCACGTTCTGGATTTATTACAAGCATTGTGTACGGTAGACATCGAGGCACAAAGCTTAAACAGGATGCAATAGAAATGGGTTCTTTTTCAAATAGAATTAATTTGACTTTTTAAGATTAGAACAGTTTTCTAAAATGTTAAATGTTTCGGACGGTAGAGCAATTGGAAGGCGTTGAATTATCTTTTAGTTTATTTTAGAGGTTGTTATTATAGAAGTTGGAGCTTGTCCAATTGTATTGACAAATGCATAATATGCTTGGAATAGTTGTGTGAATAGGCCAGCTATTTCTCCTTCTCTGTCTTTGTGTGTGTGTGTGTGATGTGTGTGTGCATGTGTGTGTGTGTGTGTGCGTGTGTGCGCGTGTGTGTGTGTGTGTGTGTGTGTGTGTGCGTGTGTGTATTAGAGAGTGGCTCAATCCCACTGAGGTCTGGAGTGGAGAAACATCAGGCATGGAGAGCTGGTAATAAGACAGGGACAACCCTGCTTTCCCCTCCTGCTCTCTCTCTCTCTCTCTCTCTCTCTCTGTGGGAAAGCAGATCAGTGGAGGAGAGAGAGAGAGCCGTGTCATTGAGTGCCAGCAAGAAGAGAGGAGCAGTTAACTCAGATGCGCTGCGGCCCGACACACATGCTCAACCTCACACCAACACACACGCACTCACGGCTGCACGCACATGCACACACTGACAGCGCTAGCTGAGCAAAGAAGAGTTAGTCTGGAGAGAAAGGACAGGCTACTCTGAGGGTGAAAAGGGGCCCGAAGAAGCGAAAGCAGTACAGAGAAAGAGAGGGAAAGAGAGAGAGAGGAGGGGCTGCTTGAGAGCTGACACTCCAACACCTGATCTCCACACAGCTGGGAGGAAAACCACGCTGGACACGCTGGTGAGAGAGGGCACTTTTTGGGGGACAAGATATTTCTACTAGTTTTTGAATATTGCTTTTCAATCATTTGCTCGTTTAATTGTGAATTAATCAAGAGTTAAAACAAGACAATTATAGGAGGATAGTTTGGGGTATGAGTGTCAGGAGTTGGATTAGAACATAGAAAATATCTTTAGGCAGTTTTGTGCATGTGTGTGTGCATGTGTGTGTGTGTGTGTGTGTGTGTGTGTGTGAGTGTGTGAGTGTGTGAGTGAGTGTGGGTGGCTTGTCGAGGTGTATAAGGGGTTGAAAGGACAGGCTACGGGCGAATGAGTTTGTTCGATGATTGATTTCTGCTAGGAATGTTCGTATGTGTGTATGTCCATGTATGTTCGGAGGACAGTCCATACACAGCTTGACTGACATTTAGAAAAAGTTGGGGTTGTGGGCAAAAAAACCAAAAAAAATATACTCCCTTCCTTCCCCATCTCCTCCTCCATTTCTCTGCCATCCCCCTTTTTTCCTCTCCCTCCTTCACTTCACACCCGTCCCTCTCTTCCTCCCTCCTTACCTCCTATGCTACACTCATCCTGCCCTCTACCACCACATGCCCCAGAGGAAATATGCATTGTGCAGCCCTACTCCTGAATTAACTCAACACACTTCTCCTGCTACTGGCAGGCAAGACCCTCCACTCTCCCCCCTCTCTCAAGAGAAGATTGCAAAAAGAGAGTGAAAGAGAGAAGGCAGAAAGAAAGAAAAAAAGAACTGGACAGAAGAGAAAAAAGAACAAAGCAGTCACCCTTTGCCTCTTTGAACCTCCACCTTCACGTACTTTTCTCTGGCTCCCCCATCCACCCCCCTTCCCCCTCTTCTCTGCCGGCAGTCTGAGGAGACAGAGTTGGATGTGAGAGGTGGCGTGGCGCGGAGAGAGCGAGATCAAGAGAGGGCACGCGAGTCCACGGCCGGAGCCAGCAGCAGCAGCAGCAGCAGCAGCAGTGGTGCAGGGGGAGGAGGAGGAGGAGAGAGCTCCATGCAGTTCAGCACCAGACCGGCCAGCGCCGAGCCGGGCTTCATGGGGACATGGACACAGCAGAGCACTGACAGCAACCTCCTATTCAGAATGTCCCAGCAGGTCAGTGGGACCCTCTTACTCACTGTATGTCTCAGTATGTGTGTACTGTCTGCTGCCTCTCTGTGCAGCGGTTTTGGGTGTTAAAAGTGTACTTGTGTGTGTGTGTGTGGGTGTGTGCGTGGCTGTGTGTAAAAATTGTTTTGGTTGATGATGTTGATGTTTGCTACTGTGTAAACTATGTTTTGCTGTAGTTCTTCCAGTGGTAGTGGTTTAGTGGTTGATGCACATTCACACTTTGATGAATGCAGAGAAGTATGCTGTACTTTCTAACAAATTACAGCCCTCGCTATGAACTTTCTAAGTGTGCTGAAGAAATTAGGTGTTATGCAATGCACTCGCGAAAATGCATGGCCAGTACTGGTCATGGCCACTCGTGAGCAGTTTGCATCTTACACAACGGTTGTTCTGTTTTGGTGACCCTGGGAAGATCAGGATGTGGCATTCAAATGTTTGGTCTAATTGACTTGCTGGATTCCGCAACATCATCAACTACCTGTCAAAGTACAACAGATACTGTAAAGTCTGCATTTCTATGACATCATGTGAAGCTATGGTAAAGTTCCTGTGCTGAGTGCTTGTATCTGTACAGAATGTTTTTGGGAGGGGGGTCGGGGGTCTGTGGAAAGAGAGATGGTGATCTTGAACATTAATCTCAGGGCTGGCTTCTCTGTGCCATGCACGGGCTGTTACGAGCACAGGCCCCTGGACTCCCTTTGGCCAACAATGGGGGTCCGTCCACATATCTTTCCAGATTCCTCACCACCTTTTTTTTTTCTCTCTCTCTCTTTTTTTTATACAAGCTCTTTTTGAGATGGGTGTTGGTTGAAATTAAATTACAGAAACCAAAGATGCTTTAAGCAGTAAAAAGGTTGTTTTTTTTGTTTGTTTTTTTTTAGTAAAAAAATAAATAAAATACAGTGCAATATTTGGTTTAGTGTGTGTAATTGAACTGTTGGCGTTCTCTTGAAATAGAAGTGCATTATTGGAGTTCGATTGAATGCTTCTGGAAGTGTCGATCATCTGTGCTGCGCTGTTCGGCGCATCGGGGTTCCGGCGCAGGTGGATTCGGTCCTTCACAAATGATCCATTATCAGAGACACTCACACTTATCTCAAGTTTACGCACACTCGGAAGGCATCACGCGTTTAGTAACTAGGCCTCTGTTAAATTCTCCAAAGAATGTCTTTGACAGTGTTTTATTATGACGTGCCTTTGGTCATTTGATAAACCCGTCTGTTTGACTGTTTACAGCTTTCCTTCTCCAGAAACATTTATTTACAATCATCTCTAAATCACTCAATAATCAGTGCAAATAAGGAAGCATTCATTAAAAGAGTGTTGAGCACTGAAGACAGTGATGTTAAATGTATCTTTCAGAATTACATTGTTTCAGATTTTAAATCGCAGTTATGCGCATAAACAGACACATGTAACATGTAAATGATGTGCCTCAAAACATTTGTGAGCACAAACATATTTTGGTTTATGATTCTCCATAAAACATTTATAGAGAAATTAAAATCATTATTAAAGGTGTTGCGACTGCCTGTCTGCAAAAAATTATTTGCGAGCAATTTCAACTCTGAATGTCGATTTTTTTTTACTTTTTCTTTTATTATTATTATTATTATTATTATTATTATTATTATTACTATTAAAATACAATGAAATGAAATTATGTTTATTTTTCCAAATGTGTCGCAGTTGTTTCATAAGAGCTTGTGTTAGTCCTGTCGTGCGCATCATTCACCTTTACATCTTTAATGTTTGTGCTTTAATTCATCCATTTTTGGGTGTTAAAAAACAGATGAACGTTTAGGCAAGTGTTAACAAGAACCTGACTCTGTCATTATATTTACATACATATAAATCCATTTTATATAGCCTGAAATATTATATGAAATTACGATTTTATTTTCTCAACTGTGCATTCCCACATATAATACCGACACACTTCAATATGGTGATATTAAAATAAAGGCAACATGAGCAAATATAGCAGAAACCTGTAGGTTATTCTGGTTAATTGTCTGCAGCAGCTTATATGTGCTAATGCTGGTTTGGACATTAACGACTGGAGTATAAATGAACACGGATGTGATCGGTTCGGAGTATAAACACTTTTCCGGTGATGAATCTGGTGACACCGTTATGAGACGGGTCAGTCGAGCTCCATCACACTCCCCGAGACTCTCAGCATCCTCTCATGCTGCAACGCATTATTTCTCTCTCTCTTTCCCCCATTACATGAGTGGCAATTCTATAAATAGGCTCAATTAAAAATTATTTTAGATTTGGTTCGTTTTAACATAAAAAACCTTGTCGATTAAAATTTGTGAAAAAATATTTAACTAAAATGTAGAGGCCTTAAGCCAATAATAACAACAACAATAATAATATTGATTATAATAATAGTAATGATGATGATAATAATAATAATAATAATATTGATGATGATAATAATAATAATAAGCGGCAAATCCGTTTTAATTGTTTTTGCATTTTATTCTTGTTTTATTATTATTGTTATTATTAATTATTATTATTATTATTATTATTATTATTGTGGAAACTGATAAAGAAACTGATCAATATAAAACATTTTCTCTTGAACTATTTGCTGAAATTCCAGTCAAATTGCTAATTTAGGTACGAAGTTATTTAATGGCTTCACCAAAATAGTGTTGAAAATAAAATATGAATTTGTTTAATCTAAATGAATGTAAGGAATGTTGATATGGTCAGACCTCAAAAGAAGGTTTAAGACAATGATCAGAAGAAAGACGCAAAATCGAAATTGTCCCGGTTGCGGGTGCGACATCACCGTTACAGGAACTTTATAGATATTTAGAAACATATACAAAGAAAACAGCCATTAAAAAAAATATTCGATTTGTGCGATTGTACAGAGCTCTGCTTAAATTCAGATAATTAGATAATTGGCTCTTAATTCTTCCCTGAGTGATCGGAAGACACGATCTGATCATGCGTATTTGGAGATCGCTTCTAAAATCGTTTTACAGGCCACAATTTTTGTATTTTTTCATTATATATATGTATATATATTAAATCTCATGCAACAAAAATACAAATAATAAAGAAACCTACTTTCGGACTAAAGAGCATAATTAATGAGATGAGGCTGATGTTTATATCGCGGTCTTCTATAGCTACAGTATGTTTCAGGCACATCAAGTGTTTTTTTCCCTATGCTTTTTTTTTTTTTTTTTCTTAGCATAGGTGTGTTTTGCGTGTGTGTGTGTGTGTGTGTGTAGGCTAAATCAGTGTATGTGCATGTGATCACGGTGAAGTGTGTTTTTCTTTTCCCCTGTCTGTGCTGCATGTGTGTGTGGGTGCGAGATAAAACGACTCTTGGCTGGCCTTGGTTGAGAAAAAGAGAAGGGTGGAGTGGAGGAGAGAAGAGAAGAGGAGAGTGAAAGAGGATATGTGGTTAGGGAGACACCCACCACCTTTTCTCAGCAGATAGAGCAATGCCGACACCATCCGTGAAGTGCTGACAGGAAGTGTGACTGTCTCAACCTTTGGTGACAGGAAGATGCCAGTCGCAGGGTCATTGTCCAGCATTCGGACTGGATTTACCAGCTCAAACAAAACATTTCTATCCCAGCATTTAGCAAAGGGAGAAAGTGAATACAGTGTTTTCTTGTGTAAAACAGGAACTAATGAGGAAGTTTAGTTTCATAGACAGTGTGTGCAGAAGAGAGGCAGCCTGTTCAGAGGTCTTAGTGCTGAATGGATCTGGCTCCTGCCGTTAACTACTGACCCTGTTAAGTAATGGACTCAGTTAAGGGGAGTAATCTCACCTGGCTCAGAGATGCTTTCTTTCCTAATTCCTCTCGCTTTCCCCGACAGACAGCCTCTTAATGTTTTCAAGGAGAGACTGGAATGTGAAGGAAGCAGAGAGGGTGGGGAGAAGATCAGAGGGAGGGTGATAAAGTTTTTCAATGTTTTTGTTGTAAAGTGAGAGTGTTTGCCGGCATGTTTTATTGTTCAAGTCAAGAGTTACAAAAAGTTGCATGTTGAGGGGACAAAGAGAGGAACAGAGAAATGATAGAGAGATGTTTAGTGATTGATATAAGAGTAGGGCACTTTTTGAGGCTGTTTACACCAGTACAGTGTGTGTGTGTGTGTGTGTGTGCGTGCGTGAGTGTGTGTGTGTGTGTGTGTGTGTGTGTGTGTATGTGTGTGTGTTCTAACTGTACATAAGACTGTGTCATACTGTCAAGCCAGTGTATTTTTCTGGTTGTTGGAACTGCAAAATTGTGTTCAGTATTTCTGTGAATGCCTCGTGGCAAATGAGTGATTTGATAATTAATATATTAATCAATGCGCTGTAGTTATGGCTAATAAACACTTTGTTTGTAGCAGATTGCGTTTTAATATCCATGATTTAATTCCTTCAATTTCACTGTTTGCAAAGCAGTGTGAGAATATTAAATACTCTCGAGAAATATCACTCAACGTTTCTTTTTTATTATTATTGTGTTTTAAATGCTCTTTATAAAAATACGTGTAACTTTCGTCTTAAAATTGGATGTGTGATATTTTACAAGCGTACCCTGTGAAACACATTATTCTGTCCCTTTTTTATTGATCCTAAAAATCCTTTTTTTTTCCGTCAACATTTGGTTAATGTTAAATATTTCAAAGAGTTGCCTTGGAAAGATTGTGCGGATGAGAGAGTGTGGGACATGAGCGGGTTGTTTTTGGGGAAGGGGAAGTGGTCCCTGTTGGGTAGAGAAATTCACTCTTCTGTGAGATTGGCCAGCAGCCAGTCTGGATGCAGATTTATCAGTGCTTCTCAACGGGGACCCCCCTGAGCCCCACTCTGAAGTGCACACAAATCGATCCAGTTAAGATTTTCATTCAGCTTCACTAAAGATTCGGTCGGCATCTTTCCTTTTATTCTCTGGAGCCGTGACTGGATACGAGTAGGTGTTTGGGATCTGCGTGTTCCTCTGGCTATGATCAATAGCTGACACCGGGCACATCACTCACATACTCGTGCAGTCTGTCTGTCCTGAAGGGTGACATGGACGCCCACATGTTCGGTGTGAAAGATTCTGGGGTGTGTGAAAACAGAGAAATACAGTCTCCAGTGTCGTGCAATAGAGAAGAGCGTGCTGCGCTTTCCACAGACAGGGTCGATGCCATGATGACAGGGGACACGGGCACGCAAAAACCGAGACACCATCTGCTCTGCTCTTATTAGGGAGATGAGGGTCGAAAGGTAGCCATGCTCACTCGGGACGTTTTCCATGTTTTCTCCCGGGAAAATGCAGACACTAGATTAAATTGTTTAACACTTGACACAAACAGAAGCCTCTTAAAACAATTAAGATGCAATTAACATTGCAAGGTGAACACCGTTGAATGCTTGTGTTACAGGCTGCCTTGATTGCTTTAAATAATGACAACGCTTTGCTCGGACTTCCTATTTTTAAAGCATGATTCTTACATATTTGGATGCATGTAAAGGAATCCTTTAACCTCATATCCGAGGGTTTTTATGAAGGGAATAGCGAATATTTGCTCTATTGGTGAAGACCTGGAGAAACATGAAGAAATAGGTTTTGGAGTTTCTCTGTTGCATTGTTGTATGAATAGACCGATGATGTGTTCTTGGGTTTCAGTCCGAGTCCAGGACACTTCTTTTGATACAAACATTAAAAAGCCTATAATAAATAAATACAAATTAATCTAGTCACTGTAAACTAATGCATTTAAGGAAACAAAACACCGATAGTTTTCCTCACTGTGCCAGTATTTAAAAAAAAAAAAAGTCTTGAACTATATATTTTTGTCTACATTTAATAAACATATGCAAATTGTAACTTGTTAAAGCTGATTGAAGTATAAGCCGTTTCAGTTGTTTAATGTGGTGTACTGTGGTGTTGTGGGGGGGTTAAGGGAAGTCAAGGGAAGTCCTGGTTAAAAGGGAAACTGCTGCTGCAGTAGTCCTAGAGTCAGGATGTCACCACCCCTGGCGTGGCGGTAATGAGGGGACATTACCATCATTCTGCGTCTTGTTAGTTCCCCGAGCACCTGACACAATCAGAATGCAGCAGCTGCCCTTCAGACCTCAGAGATTTGAGCGAGAGAGAGACAGGCCTCTCGGACCTCAGCCAGAGACACAGAGATCTGATAGGCAAGACCTGAGGGACAATGTTCCAGAGATGAGTCTGCCTGACCACCTCATGTAAATATAAAGTCAGACACACTTTTATTTATGCACGTACAGTATATGAAAAGAACAGCTTGTGTTACACAAATAAGGGTATTGCTGACATCTATATCATTGATTGATAATGAACTGAACATGAGGTTGACTCTGATCAAATGTTCATCACATCTGCAGTGTTAGTTATTCAATTGAACAATACCTCGGAGCCTCTACACATCTGATAAACAGGGTTTGGTGGTGGGATCAGCCAAAGATATTATAAGATGTAATAGAGATGTTAAAAGAGCTGCTGCTCATGTTGTGCGATGTAAAAGCGGTTGTGTGCGGGACATTTAATAAATGATTTATTTACTTGATGTGCAAATTTGGAAACACGTATTTTGGAATCCAGATGGTCTTGATTTGACTTTATTCAATTAGCATAGTAGCCCATAAATTCTCCTTCGTCAATTACTGCATTTCTCAGTCCTGGATGAGAAACCGTAAGAAGAATAAAGAACATTTTTAGCTTTCCTGTTAACCTTAGTGCGGAGCGGAGCTGCTGCTGTCGATGCTTGAGGTGCAAATATGATTTACACTTTCTCTAACAAAAGCAGAAAATACGTTATCAATTCCCCTAAAACCTTCTCTGGTGCAGATCACGTCACGTCCAGAAAACACCTGCCCATTGAAAGAGGTCCTTCAAATGAGATGGTCAGACCTCGAAGCCTGCTGTGTGTTTTCAGAGCACCGCTGGGTTTCATCTTAAACTCCGGGACGCTGCAGTCAGTCTCACATTTCAGACACACTTCCAGACAAATTTTGCTCTGGCAAGATCTCACATGAACTTACTAATTGTTATTACTCATTTATTCTTAACATATTTAACAGGTGTGAAAGACTTCAGTGTTGATGTAAAACAATTCAAATGTCAGCACCTCCAGTGATAGATGATTTCACAAGTGCTCATTTCCTGTCTTAACCTTCATATCGTGGTGTGCTTTTATTCTGTACACACACACACACACAGACACACACACACACACACACACATATGCACACACACGCACGTAAACGCACACGCACAAATATACACACATACATGCACACGCAAACATACGCACACACGCACGTACACACATACACGCAAACGCACACATGCACAAATATACACACATACATGCACACGCACACACACACACACACACACACACCCGCACACAAATGCACACACACACGCACACATGCACACATGCCCACATGGACGCGCACACACACACACACACACACACACACACACACACACACACACACATGCACACCCACACACACGTGCACACACACACGCACACACTCACACACACACACACCCGTGCACACACACACACACACACACACACACACACACACACACGTGCACACACACACGTGCACACACACACGTGCACACACACACACGCACATGCACACACGTGCACAAACACACGCAAATGCACACATGCACACACACACACGCATTTAAAAAAAATTTTTTTATCATTATTTAATTCATGTATGGATTGTTTCCCAAGTTCCCAAAGTTTTCTAAGTTTTTGTCTGATTTTGCTCAATTTTGGATACAAAAGTGTCCCACAACAATAGCTAAGTAGGTGCACACACACACACACACACACACACACACACACACACACACACTCTGCGGCGCTGCATAAACACACGTGTAGGATCTGTTGCATCTGGACACAGCGAGTCTTTATCATTTAATGATAAGATGTGTGCAGGGAAATACATATGAATTTAACATATTAAACATTACAATGATTTGAAAAGTATTTTGGAGACCGGCAGTGTTAGTGGAATACATAATGAATTCCTCTCCAACTGGTGATGAATTGAACATGCTTTAAAACACATGTGGATGGTTTGAGGAACTCCAAAATGTGTTTTAATATTGACATGCTCTAATTTACAGAATGAATAAAGAGACACGGTTCAGCATCCCTTGTTAGCTGTTCTCCAAGCATTGTTCCTCTGCAGTTTGCTGCTATTCGGTACACTGAAAAAGGTGGTAACCAGCAATTGTTACCTTATGGGGGCATGACATCCCTTTCTTTGCTTCCTGTTTTCATTTTTTTCCCTTTTGTTGGATTGTTGCCAACGCCACTGGCACATTCAGAGGCCGCTATTTTTAAGCCGTTATTCTACCTCATCTTAAACAGCTAAGAGGGCAATTTCTCCCACAAAGAAAACATCGACAAGAAAATCACACTCCCCTCTTACAGAGAAAAAGTCTCTAATTTTCCATTTTGCTGTGTGGTTTGACTGTGTCACCATAATTTCATCTAATGTTGTGGCTGACTTGCTATTATTGTTATTATTGCCCACCACCATTATTTCTGTTAACGTTACATATGTCCGCAGATAATGACAGTCATTTCAGTTGCTCGCAGTGCTTTTCTTCATTAAAGTGACACTACACCAGTGTTTAGCACGGGGAAGTGAAGCACTCACAGGAAGCCATATATAAATGGCTAAGCTGATGAAAAAAAAAAAATGCAATGCTAGAATTTGGACTGAAAGGTCTTTTGTCTCATCAGTGAAAATGGAGTTCATAAAGACGTACATCAGGTGTATTTAAAGTCTAAGATGAAGACCATTGAATATAGGATTTTTATAAATCAAGTTCTTGGGGATGTTTTTGGTCAGAATTTGCATATGCATAAATGCATGGTTAATGCATTTGGATGTCTACCTTAGAGTAGTCGTAGTATTTGATAAATCATCCAGTTATTGTGATATGATGGAACAAGTTCAGCAAGATGGAGGATATTTAGGAGAAATGACAGACAGGTGTAACTATGAACAGTTGGCATCGCTGTAAAAGAAGTCTTTCTTCGAGCATGTAAAAGTAGTGCAGCTTATATCTGCTAATTGCATAAAATGTCACAGCACAAGTTCTCAGATGCACAGCAGACGTGATTTAAGGAGGGTTTATTGTCATATATTGAGCGGTGCTGCTCTTCCATCTCTCCAATCCATGGTGTCAATTAAAGCTCAAACAAACTCATTTGCTCTTGTGATAGACTCCAAATGAAGTGGCCAGTGTATCCAGGCAACCAGATGGGTCAGAGTTCCCTGTTCTTATCAGGAGCTGCTGACTGGAGCCGAGTGAAGACACTCATAATGCCTCTGCCATGGAATATCTCCGTGTTCAAGCACAAAGGCGTGAAGGTTTCAGTGTTCAGCTTCTGCCCGTTTCTACGTGTTGAGTGCGTTGTGTGACTGCGTGTAAACCTGTACATGAACGTTTGACATTATTTTAGCAAGTGAACGGAGATTGCAAAAATAATATGCAACGTTTTAAAGATACATCAGGATGAATCCTAAGCGTTTTATGCACGCTTCCAAGAGAGCGAGCGAGTTACGCATTGCGTCTGGCGTCGGGTCCACGTGAGCAGTCACTCAGCTTCTGTGCTTTCAGCGATTGATTTGAACCCATTCAACAAATATTACACGATTCAACGAATGGGGATTATAATCATGTGAAGTGAAACTCTTTTTCCAGGAGCAAATGTGTGGTAGAAGAACATTATCAGGTCTTAAAGTCAATTGATAATAGCCGTGGAATAGAGGGGATTACAGATAGTGGATGCGTTTAAAATGCTGTCTGATCAGCTAAAGGAAGGCTAATTCCTTTCAGGTTGAAAGTGGTAATAGAATCACCGGTAACGGTATCCTCGGTGAAGTGAGGGTTGAATAGACAGTATGTTTTGTGTGTGTGTGTGTGTGTGTGTGTGTGTGTGTGTGTTGTTTAGAGAAGAGTGAGCACATAAAATAAAGTGCCCAGAGGTTGCTCCTGGCATTTTCTGGTCACCAGACACCTGCCATAACTCACAAAGAATGTAAAAAAAGAAAGGAGGGGGGGGCGAGTGTGTGTTTGCTAGAGGGGGCGGGAGCCTCTGTCCCAGTTCAACTCATATCACATCCCAATAATTGATCTTCTCTCATTAGAGTGAGAAAGGGACCATCGGGTCACTGGATGAGTCCATAGTGCCAGGAACGCACACACATATACACTCCCCCTCAACCTCATTGCATGCACGACACTCCTGAGATAGTTTGGGGAATAGAAAATTGCTTTCTAAGGAAGGCTCTGGCCAATTAAGGGCCTGACCGTATTGAATGTCAAGTGTTAATTTAGGTTGTCTCTCCTGCGACCCCCCCCCCCCCCTTACTAGTCAGGAGGGGTCTTCAGATGAGCAAATACATGTGAAGTAAAAGTTGATTGCCTGAAGGACCTTGGGTATTATGTGTCATAGACAAGTGGCAAATGTGTTCTCCTTCCAGCATTTCCCCTCCCCACCTCTCTGACACCCCTGAGGGACAGAGGGGCAGGATTAACTGGACTGCAGTGATAAGAATGGGCGGTTGACTTTGGGGAAAAGAAGAGTGTAATTACCTCACGGCAGTCTTTCTCTCTCTCTTTCTCTCTCTTTTGCTCTCTCTCTTTCTCTTCCTTCCTCTCACTCTCTCTCTATCTCTCTCTCTCTCTCTCTTTTGCTCTCTCTCTTTCTCTCCCTTCCTCTCACTCTCTCTCTATCTCTCTTTTGCTCTCTCTCTATCTCTCTTTTGCTCTCTCTCTTTCTCTCTCTCTTTCTCTCCCTTTGTCTCACTCTCTCTTTATCTCTCTCTCTCTCTCTTTTGCTCTCTCTCTTTCTCTCTCTCTTTCTCTCCCTTTGTCTCACTCTCTCTTTATCTCTCTCTCTCTCTCTCTTTTGCTCTCTCTCTTTCTCTCTCTCTCTCTCTCTCTCTTTCTCTCCCTTCCTCTCTCTCTCTCTCTCTCTCTCTCTGGGATACAGCAACTTTGCTGACTTGTCCCTGAGTCTTGACAAATGACTTAAGGAGTAAAAGAGTTCTGTGGCACACAGTGGGGGGGATTCACAAGAATGCATTGTGCCCCGTAAAAGCACCAGTTATATGCACTCACTGGTCTGCGCTGGTTTAGTGCCCGGTTCACTAAAGGAATTATGCGGATCAGGGAATGGCACAAACACACCCTCAAAATTGCTGCTGAATTTGCATGTGCAATTGTGATCGTGTGGGCTGATTCTGGGTGCTATGTAGCGGAGGATGCATCAGACCAACAGACACCTGAATCATCTCTAACGCGCCAAAAGTGTGCTCCACCACACACGGTTCTAACACACTTATTCATCATTTGATCATTATTTGATGAAGTACTGCTGATATGATAGAAAATCTCTTTTAAATAAAATATTTTACCGCCTGCTTTCATCTGGCTGTAATAGCGTGATGTAAATTGCGCCAGGCAACTTTTGCGAATGGATTGGATAATAAACATCATTTAAACAGAAAGGAGGTGCGTTTGCACTAATGACAGCGACTTCAGTTAAATTTCAGTGCTGACTGCATCTGATTACACCTGTCAATATAAAGCTGAAATATCATAAAACTGCTGCGACTCTTTATTGCATTTGTGTTTGATTCATTAATTACAATATTCATTATTCGTAAAAATAAAACCCCTCCCTGCTCTTTCATCACTCATGAGACCTAACAGATCTTACATACGCCTCCTTTAAATATGAGCAATAATAATAAATACAAACATAAATGAGATAACTGTTGCAATACAGTGAAAGTGCAGATCTATAAAATGAATGTGACTTTCATAATGGGAAATAAGAAATGTTTGAGTCTATGGCCTTTGATTGCACGTTCAGATGTCCTCTAAAGGAGACCCGTGTGAGACAGGGATCTTCTTCTCAAGACAAACTGTACAACTATTTCTTACCGAATCTATAAGATATTGTTCCATCACCTCAGTCTGTTCTTATAGAGCCGGTGAAAGGGTGCCGTTTGAAAGGCCCTTGTACATCCTTACCTCCATGATCTAATAGACAGGCACTTAGCCTTAATGGCTTTATTATCATCATTTTGAAGCTGATGCCTGCTTTCTTTAAAGGTGCAGTCGCTGTTCTTTCCCTGCCTGTGCAGTAGCTCTGGGGGGCTTTTAATAGAATAAATGTTAATGCATTTGTGAGATTTAGCACACTGCTAATTCACACATCCCAACGTGCCTTAGACCTGAGAAGGGCCTCTGGCTACATATGTTACCAGAAGGAATCAGCTTGGTCTCCGTTCTCTGATCCACATCACACAGATGAGGGAACATGCTGCTGTTTCTGAAATTGAATACATAAGAGTATTGATGGAGGTCTCGTGTGTGTTATTTCAAGGTACACACACACACAAAGGGGGGTAGACACCCACTCTCATCTCTCACATATTAACATTTTAATATTTCGTTTTAAAAATGGGTCTGTGTCGAGAGCTTCCAGGATCAGTGAAGACAGCGGAGACCCTGTGTATGATCCTGCTAATGACAACAAGCACTCGTTAAATATAACGAGATTCACCGTGTTATTGTGGAGCCCAAAATAAGATCCACCAATCAAAGGGAGATCTGCTCTTCTCTAGCAAAACTAATAATGGTTTCAGCAATGGTTCACAACACGTGGTGCGGGCGAGAGCGCCCTTACGTGTCAGAGAGGAAGAGGAGACGAGGATGACGAGCCAATGTTCTGTACAGCAGCAAGTTTTTGACTATTTTCCTTCTTTCGATTGTCATTTTTACATTCTCTGCAACAATCATGCCACCCCGTTGCTGTTACCAACTACTCCATAAATAACTTTTATTTGTTTACTTATTCATTTATCTGTTTATCCAATATTGACTAACCATTTCCTGCATTTATTATTGTTATTATTATTAGCCTTGTCCTTTAAAAATAATAATACAGCAAAATATATATATATATTGATATTAAATGAGCATGAAGTGTAGCTACAGGTATTTCAGTTGTATCAGGTGTAATTCTGCGATTGTCCTGCAGGTGTCAGTATGAGTCGATGTTCTTAGCACTGTACGATTACGCTACAGCACTCGTTAATTTTCAAGCATTTTCAAGTACTTCATAAGTTACGATGCTTTTGGGAAACGGGCCGCAAAACTAAGATGAATCATAACATGGATTCTGCAATCTATTTAAGCTTATGATGCTTTTGGGAACGCAGCCCAGAGTGGTTATCCGAGTTACCGTAGACTTTCTGTCAGCTTAAACCAGTCTGACCATTCTCTGTTGACCTCTCATCAACAAGTGTTTCATACACAGAACTGCACCTCACTGGATGTGTTTTGTGTGTTTAACACCATTCTGAGTAAATTCTAGAGACTGTTGTGTGTGAAAATCCCAGAAATACTCAAACCAGCCCGTCTGACACCAACAGTCATTCATGTGATTATCTAATCAGCCAATCGTGTGGCTGCAGTGTATAAAATCATGCAGAAACGGGTCAGGACCTTCAGTTAATATTCACATCAACCATCAGAATGGGGAAAATGTGAGGTCAGTGATTTGGAGTGTGGCATGATTGTTGGTGTCAGACGGGCTGGTTTGAGTATTTCTGGGATTTTCACACACAACAGACTCTAGAATTTACTCAGAATGGTGTTAAACACACAAAACACATCCAGTGAGGTGCAGTTCTGTGTATGAAACACTTGTTGATGAGAGGTCAACAGAGAATGGTCAGACTGGTTTAAGCTGACAGAAAGTCTACAGTAACTCAGATAACTGCTCTGTACAATTGTGCTGAGCAGAATATCATCTCTGAATGCTGTTCTCAGATGCAGGTTGGCACAGTTGTGGTGGCACGGGGGACCTACACAATATTAGGCAGGTGGTTTTAATATTGTGTCTCATCGCTGTATATCTTGATAATTATTTATTTGCTCTGAAATGACTCAAACGTATATATATATTTTTTAATCCAAACAGCCATTGCAGACAAGTAGATTCAATATTTTAAAGGCATTAAATACAAAATGATTAAATATCGAAGGCATGTTTCCCATAATTTAGTAAGTTACACCTATAGTTGCACCTTTATATTCATATTACATATACAGTGATACACAGTAGCTTTATTTACCTTCATATATGTTTACTAAAACATTTCTATATTGTCAACAAAATCATTGTGATTATATTGTGTTAATATTGTGTATCATTCCAATCATTCAATTCAAGTCCTTATTGAAATATACATGCAAATCTCTTTTATGGGAAGAATCTATGTGCAGCTCTTTTCCATACAAGGACAGCTCATGATGACCACATATGACAATCTTCATAAAATCAAATAAAAATAATGTAAATAGTCCCTCAAACTTGTGCAATATATTCCAAGTCTTTTGAAGCCATACAGTAGCTTTGTGTGAGGATCTCTATTTCCGAATATTCCTGCCTTCCGCTGTCATTCTGGGCATGTTCGGAATAAAAATGGGAACGTGTCACATCAGGTTCAACGTCGTCGAGTCTATGCTGGTTGACCAGTTTGGTTTTTCTGGTAATGGGGTTAGGCTTGCTTGGTTAAGTATTGGTTAAGCTAGTCAAAATGCCCTGTTGGAACAACAGCAGCGTCCCGTCTTGTGAACCAGCATTCCAAACACAACATGTGCTGATGAGCAGCTAGATATTACAACAGATTTGTATGTGTACATGCATCCAAATACACACACACATACACAGAGAGGCTTTCTGGATGTGATGTGTTGGGAAAGTACTCCTCAAGTGGCATTGATTTGTTAAAGTGCTGAATTAGCACAGTACGCCAGCTGCCACCGCCCGCTTGCTGTTGTGCTGCCGTGGGCTCATTTTCTCCTTAACAACTCTTTCTCATTTCCCCTCAGCCCCCATTCCTTCCTCCCTTTTGCTCTCTCTCTTTCTCTTGGACCACACACACACACACACACACACACACACACACACACACACACACACACACACTGTCTCTCTCTTTAATTCACGTTAATTTTCTCTTACACACACACACACACACACACACACACACACACACACACACACACACACACACACGCCTCAGCTGTGACCTGTAACAACCCCAGCTTCTCCCATTCTTGAGGACACACAACCACACCCAAACAAACACTTGCATGATTTCTTTATGAAATGAAAGTTGAAGTACATCACCATGTTGAGCCAATACATGTTGGGATGGTGTCCTTCCCTTTGAACTCCCCCTGCAGTACTGGCCTGGAGGGGGTTGAAACTGGGGGAATAATTAAGGCTAACTCAGCGTAACCCCGGCCAGTATGTGTTCTGCTTGGATCTAGTGGAATCTGCATCTCTCAGCTGTGTCTGACATTGACTGTGAGTCTTTCAGAATGGGATTTGGCCGCTCTGAGTGTCCACATTTTTATGAGGTAGCCAAAGTGTTCCATATGCAGTTCTCAAGGTTCCCTTGGAGAGAGTGGCTGAGTCATATCCAGACAGTGTCAGGCCACACACAGTGGCAATACATTCACCATGGGCTCGGTTCAGCTCAGTTCACAACTACATAAAGATTTTCTTAGAGTATACATAGACCTCATCATTTTTCAATCAGTTAAAAAGGAGGCATGTTGACAGTATTACATGGAACAGATTACAGCAGATGTCTTCACTGCAATAACTTGTGATTTAACATATCAAATGTATTTCTGCTTCTGTCAAAGTCTTCACTGTCTTGACTGCTCTGATTCATATTCACACGTTTGGAAAGAGGAAGTGACAATGTGTGTATTGGGGAGAGGGGGACCTGTATTTGACCTTAGCCTAAACCACCCCATTAAATGGGCAGTTCACCCCAAAATGAAAATTCTCTCATCAATTACTCACCCTCATGCCGTTCCAGATGTGTGTGACTTACGTTCTTTCTTCTGCAGAACACAAATTATAATTTTTAGAAGAATATTTCAGCTCTGTAATGCAAGTGAATGGTGACTAGAAATGTGAAGCTCCAAAAAGCACATTAAGGCACCATACAAGTAATACATAAGACTCCAGTGGTTTAATACATGTCTTCAGAAGTGATATGTCTTCTTCACATTACTTCATCATATACTGATTAATGTGCTTTTTGGAGCTTCAAAGTTCTGGTCACCATTCACTTGCATTGTATGGACCTACAGAGCTGAAATATTCTTCTAAAAATCTTCATTTGTGTTCTGCAGAAGAAAGAAAGTCATACACATCTGGGACAGCATGAGGGTGAATAAATAATGAGAGAATTTTCATTTTTAGGTGAACTGTCCCTTTAAGAATATTAAACACTTTGCGAGTGATAAACACAGTAAAGCATAACATCCAATATAAGCTTTCCAGAAATCATATCTAAGCATATTATAGCAGGGAAACAACCTAAACATCCATCTGGAGACTGTCGTCCTGTCACTACAGTCCCAAATTGCTCTAGCTTCCCCAGCCGCCACACACGACGTAAGCCTGTGATTTCGTACCAAATCCCACCCAACAGCTCGAAATATAGATCATTATTGTAGGCTTAGCAAGGCAAGACTCTGGGTTTTATGTATAATGGACATTGGTTAATTTTAAACATCTTCTGTAGTGCTTTGATCAATCTTGTGAGTTTTACTGTATGTGGTGTCTGTAAATGTATGTGCGAAGGAGACACGGGGTGCCGACTGCTAAAATGATTCATGCATCACTGGGATGTGAGGTGTTGAGGTCAGCCAAAGGGTCACTTGGGTTAGCCGTTCCATAGATCAGTGTTTGTGACGTATACACGAGCGTCTCTCGGTCATACGTGTGTGTGTGTGTGTGTGTGTGTGTGTGTGTGTGTGTGTGTGTGTGAATGTGTGTTATGCGCGACAGTAGGTGGAGACAGTCACCGGAGGAAGTCAAAAATGGCCCCTGTGCAAACTCAGCATGTATGGGGCTTTGTGCGTCTCTTTCTCTGTTTCGCCGGGTTTTTTTCTTTCTGTGCTTTTCCCGTTAGAGGCAGTCAAGCAGAGCTAGAAAAGCAGTTCCTTGGCAGGGGCTAATGGCAGTATGATGTAGTCTGTTGTGACTAGTGCATTCCTTTCAGGTTAAACCAGGGAAATTGCATTGTGTTCAGATTCCAAGTCACATGAATGTTTTATTGCCACAAGAGTGTCAAAGGTCCTTGTCTGGGCCTCAGGAGAGTGGCCGAGGAAGCCTTTGACTGAGCGCTTCAAATGGGAGAGAGAGAGATGAAAACACTCGGTTGAACAAATGGTGGTTGAACAGAAAGTAGGAGGTGAGGCTAATAGATTGTGGCAGTCACTAAGAGGTATTTCACTCTCTTTAAATTGTGACTTTTAAGAAAAAAACACATTCTCTGTGACAACACGAGCTGAAGAAAATTTGACAAGACACATGTAGAGAGGAGAAGATTCTGCCCCCGTCCCATGTGAGAGAGTGCTCACGTTTGTTTGAGGCAGTGTGTAGGTGTATGCCTTTGTAGCTTTTGGCAAGTTTCTGGGAAGGGCTGGAGCAGTTTTAAAGCTGGGAGGGACGAACCTGTTATCTACACAGCACTGACAGGAGGGCCATCGCTCCCCATGGTACCTCGTGTTACCACTCGCACTCCCTCATTCCTGTTGTTGTAACCTAAACTGAGAGGATGAAGAGAAAACAGGGCGCAGAAGAGGGAGGACGACGGGAGGGGTTAGTGCTCAAAGACATTTCCCTTTGCGTTTTGTCGCCAGTTTAAAGAACATCCAGTCTAACCTCTTGAAACCAGCCCACTATTTTCTGTAAAGGAACGTTAGTAACTGAAATGCTATTATTTCAAGATGGTTGCGGGGACAAAAGGCAATGCCATCTTATTAATGTGTATTTGTCAGCCTGTGTTTGGTGGGCAGAGTATTATCGTGTCAGATCAAATGGAAGAGATAGTTTCAGGAGACTAAGACAAGATTGAAATCCAGGTGATGGATGAGCATTTGTGTTGATATGGAGGAGCTGACGGCTGCACACTGCACCACTGATCCTTCAGATGAGACAAAACATGTTTTAAAACTGAGTTTTTTTATTCTAAATGAATTGGAAATGGATGCATTTGCTAACGAACCATGTAAGGGAACAGGTGTTTATAAAAAAGCTTTTTTTCAGAAAATTGACCTTTATTCACTTCACAAGTTACATCTTACGGTCATTTGTGTCAGTTTAATATGATCCTTCCGACAAGAGTGTAAAGTCTTTATCCAGTCATTATATAAGTGATTAAATACATCAGTTCTGACGCATGTGTTGTGCACTGGAGCCAGTTTGTTTGTTTTTTCCTCAGTTGAAGACGCCTCTATAACATCAACTAAAATGCCAAAATGTATCCCATAATTCTAACCGAAATGATCATAATGGGACACGTGGAAGCTGTGACCGCAGAGAGTTAAACATCGCTTGTATAAATATGAATACAAATATAAATCTTACCGGGCCGCGTGTCCTACTGTTGCATCCTCCATGAGCAGGAAGTGTGAAGGAGGTCCTCAGAGTTACAGCTGACCGTCATATTGCCCGATTTATTCAGGATTATCATTATTATTATAAACTGATGCAAGTGAGGACACAACTTTGATAGTCTTTTATGGAAAATATCATTTAAAGTTGACTTTATGTATTGTTTGATATCTTACAGATCCCAACCTTTCCGTTGATATTTATATTTATGCATTTGTTGCATTTTAAACATATGATGAGAGAGAAAGATGTCTGAACTCAGTAATCATATTATTTTCTTCATAATGTGCACTTGAAGCTTGTGTGTGGCATACAGGTGATCATTATCTAAACAAACAAACATTCAAATATTGTTAAGATTATTAGCAAGATAATAGTTGCAGTTATGACCAATTATTCTTTTAGTACTTTTGCATCCTAAAAAAATTATAAATAACCAGTGTTGGGAGGATTACTTTTGAAATGTACTCCACTACAGATTACAGAATACAGGCTGTAAAATGTAATTTGTAACGTATTCCGTTAGATTACTCAAGGTCAATGTAATCTAAATACTTTGGATTACTTCTTCAGCACTGGTAGATTTTTTCACTTGTTTTGACTATAAAAACTCAAATATCTTGTGCAGTGTTGCGTCTAAAACAAGATCAATCAAACTAATCAAGTTTTATATGATTTTTTGATATCTTTACAGGAAAACAATACTATAATGATCATCAAGAATGTGATTTTTGCCTTAATATCAAAGATCTTAGAGGAAATAAAGAAATGATGATCTAACGTGAATGTTCTTGATATTAAATATGATGGTGTCTGGTCACATGTGCAGGTAAAATGGCTAGAAATAGCATTTTAGCTTAGCAAAAGCTAACAATTTACACAAGGTTAATTTCTAGTTCTTCTGCTCCAAACGTACCTCAAACGTACTTCAAGCGTACTTCTCTGTCTGCTCGTATGAATGTAACACATCAGAAGTGTTTCACCGCTGTTCAGATGCACTTTGGATCATTTATATGTATTAATGTTTCCATCTGAAAGAACTCAATATTAAATGAATTAATTGACAATAACATACAAAGTAATCTCTTCAGTAATCAAAATACTTTTTGAATGTAACTGTATTCTAATTACAATGATATAAATTGTAACTGTAGTGGAATACTACAGTGGTAACTTCCCAATGATTCCCATCCTTAGTATTAGTGGGCATGAGCAGATGCACAAACAAGCCTCTGCCCATCACCTCCTGCCAACCACGCCACTTCTCCAAAAGTCCTCCTGATGGGAAACACTCCACGCCCTTTGACATGTGTAAAGACCAGTTAATGCTTCTACCATTGCACAGGTTATGAGATATTATTTGACTTCAGACAGTGGAGATGTAATGCATGCCAGTGTGATATTATAGTGTTAACTGCTTAACAGCTTTCATTTGAGGATTTTTCTGAATAGATTTTACAAAAAAACAAATTACAAAAAATATTTGTGTAATTTGACTTTTAACTCAAAACCTTATGTTTACTGACAGACAGCTCTTGTTGTGACAATGTCCCCCGTGTGGCATCTAGCTTCAGTCTCTCTTATATGCATGTCAGAGGTCTCCAGGGCTGGGCCACATGTCTTAAAAAATCATATCTCGATATTTTTCAAAACAAAGACAATATATGCGTATATATACCTCGATAATTATGTATTTGATCTAAAATGGCTCAAAAGTGTTTTTCTCTCTCTCTCACAGAGGAACCATCATTTCACCCAAAAGTCATTGTAGGCTAGTAGATTCAATATTTTAAAGACATGAAATAAAAATGTTTTTTCACTGAATAAACAAAAGGAAATTAAATTAAATTGTATTATTTTTGAAACCCAGTTGAACATTGCATAATAATAAATGATTACTGTGAGGAGCAAAGGGGAGGGCCAGAAGGGTGGCACAGGGTTGGCAGCTTTACTGCCCCACTTGCCACCCCAAGTCGGACCCACTCACATCCTGGAGACGGTGCACAATGGCTTAACCCGTCCGTGTCACGCACGGTCCATAACAACGTGCCCCCCCCCCCCCAAATGGATCATTGCGATAGTCACAATATTAAACAATTTCACATCGTCAGCAAAACTATCATGCATATATTGTTAATATTCGATAAATCGCCCAGCTCTCTTCCTCATATCTCTCTCTCTCTTCCTCATCTCTCTCTCTCTCTTGTCCTCATCTCTCTCTCTCTCTCTTCCTCATCTCTCTCTCTCTTCCTCATCTCTCTCTGTTCCTCATCTCTCTCTCTCGTCCTCATCTCTCTCTCTCTTCCTCATCTCTCTCTCTTCCTCATCTCTCTCTCTCGTCCTCATCTCTCTCTCTCTCTCTCTTCCTCATCTCTCTCTCTTCCTCATCTCTCTCTCTTCCTCATCTCTCTCTCTCGTCCTCATCTCTCTCTCTCTTCCTCATCTCTCTCTCTCTCTCGTCCTCATCTCTCTCTCTCTTCCTCATCTCTCTCTCGCTCTCATCCTCATCTCTCTCTCTCTTCCCCATCTCTCTCTCTCTCTCTCTCTTCCTCATCTCTCTCTCTCTTCCCCATCTCTCTCTCTCTCTCTCTTCCTCATCTCTCTCTCTCTCTCTCCTCATCTCTCTCTCTCTCTCTCTCATCCTCATCTCTCTCTCTCTCATCCTCATCTCTCTCTCGCTCTCATCCTCATCTCTCTCTCTCTCTCTGCAGGCACCAGAATAATAAGCAGGTAGTTTGAATAAGTTGATCGGCACTGTTTGGTTCAGTTTGCATGGATAATTCTGGCAGGTTACTGATGGAGATTAGGGTTAGGCCTTTGAGAAATAGACTCTACAGAGTGCAAATCACGATACACTTTTTACTGAAGCAATAAATATGGCAGAGGTCAAGCAGGGTCATGAACTGAGCATTTGATTGCCCATTAAATCAATAAGAGAATTAAGTCTGTCCACAAGCCCTGTCAAAGTCAAAACTGTCCCCAAAAATGGACTAAATCTGACCAAACCTCCCTATGGGGACATTTGGGAAGTCCTCAAATGAATTCATAAAATACCACTGTTTTTTCTTGTGTGTAAAAATCATATTCATATTATGCCCCTTTTTATGCGATGTTCTCTTCCTTCTGCTCTGACCACAGTGTTGGATTTATTGGGGGAAATACATCTCGTTTGTTTCTGTTACTGTTCCCACTGACACACACACACACACACACACACACACACACACACACACACACACACACACACACACACACACACACACACGCTGTCTGTGCTGGTTTAGTGCCCCGTTCACTAAAGGAATTAAGAATTATGCAGATGAGGCAGCAGCACAAACGCCCCAACAAAATCTTTGCTGAACGCAATTTGCACGTGCATTTCTGATCTCTCGGGCCGGTTTTAGTGGAGGATGCAGTAGACCACCGTAATCTGACACACTGCACTGGGACTCAGCATCATTCCATCATTCCACGACTGCGATCCTGACACCTCGATCATCTCTCACACATGCCGAAAGTGCACTTGACGAAAATGTATACAAGCATCTCTTGAAATGTGTTTCACCAGCACCTGCTTATAACAGGACGGTTTGGGGAATTCTGCACTGAAACACCGCACACAAATGTGCTGCAACTATTTCCAGAATTTGCCGCAGAGACTTTAATGTCCATGACCCATGTGAACATCATCCTCTGTGTTTGCAGCACGCATTTCCTCATGCTGATGCATAGCAGTGCATGGCTAATTAAATTAATTCACATGTCTTTAATGACTTATCGCCATCTATTTTTAATGGGTGGCACATATCAAAGAGCATTAAGTATATCGCTGCTCTGCAGAGTGCCGTGGAGTGTTTTTGCACTGATGCAATCTCATAGCAGCCTCCACCGCCACGTTAAGTGTTAGCACATGTCCATACCAATAGAGTTATTATAATCATGTTGCATAAATGTAGACCTCGTCTCTGACTGCGTCTACACTGGTAAATCTAATTGTCCTCATTGAGCTATTTATAATCAATTGGATTTTGTTTCTAGGATGGCAAGCGAGAGGAAGTGGCAAAAATGGTTTGGCTATGGTTATATACTGTATCTGTAATGATGACACGATAGTTTTAGGCTAATGCGTTTGCTGGCTTTGACGAAACGATTGCTTTTGTCTGCTTGATTTAGCATTTTCCTACTCGGGTACTAAAACGACCCGCCAAAAGCAAAAATTTGAAACCTTTTATCCATCTGAAACATCCCTCATTTCTAATATATAGTTCAGAGACAGTCTCTCCGATCTTAGAAAAGGAAATATAAATATTTGAGAGGTGGCTCTCCGGTGTGCCAAAAGGATGTTTAGCTCAATATGTAGAGGGAGAGAGGTGTTGTCCCCTTTCTGCAGGAACGGTCACGTGTGCTTGTGCCACGCATCGAAGGTTTTAGATATGCCAACTTCCTTCCTAAGATGAGCATGATCTGTTGAAATGGATTGTGATGTGGCAGATCGCAGCAGAACCACTCGAACCTGATGAATAAAATACTTTCCCATTACACTTGACAGAGGAACAGTGACTCGTCTCCTCTCCTCAGTGTCAGACACATTGGGGTTCCATGCTCAAGTCCATTTCCATAAAATATTAAAGTCTGAGTTTCCTGTAATTAAATGAGTGGGTGCATCTGTTCAGACTCTGCAGCGCTGTAATTAGCCCTGATCAGAGTTGTTTTGTGATGACAGCACAGTGCAAACACACTGGCACCACGCAGCAAGGGGCAACAGGCCATGGAACTACACAAACACACACACACACACACACACTTAGAAGAAGAACAGGGGGCTTGTCTTCGCCTTTCCCGGTTGCAGAATTATCTCCATCGCTATCCATTTATTGATCTGTCTCTTACCCATATGTAATTCTCTCCATCTGTCTTCTCCCCCCATCTAATCTGCGCCAGCTCTTAATGGCTGCCATTCCCGCTATGAACAAGATAGTAATGCGCCCTGGTAGCTGTTATGATGTGAAATGACCCTATTGATTGCTTACCCTGCTGACAAAGGTGGTGGCAGATACCACTTATTACTGTAAATGAGGTGCAGAATTCCTTAAGTGACTCCTCAGTCAAACACAGACAATAGCGCTGCAGCAGCTCATTAGTGACGGGGACAGTAATCAGCTCTGGATGGTAAAGAGATGGCATTGCAGATGGTTCACAATGGCTCTGTAGGCTCCGAGTGTGTTTGTTTGTCTTCTGGAGGTTAATGTGCCTGATTTAAAAAAGTAACGATTGTGACGTTTGAGGTCATTTATGCATATTCGGTTAATAACGTTCATCGATAACACGTAGACCGGCTGTCTTCTATCTTACCCAGGAGTCTTTCTGATGTTTTCTTCCCAACTTTAAGACAAACAGAGATCACAAGGGAGAGTTCGTACGTGTGACTCTTCTCTCCAGAACCCAAACGGAGTGTTACCCCCACTGCCACACAACGCCAGTGCTGCCTTGCCAAATGTCTCATGGATGCAGAACATCATTGTTCATTTCTTTTCTAAGTTTCATAATGAATCAAATCCAGCCTTACAGCTTTCTTCTGTGAAAGGGGCCTTTTCCTGTCAAGGAAGCGTTTAAATCCAGAGGAACAGCTCACTGTGTCCGTTAGCATTATGGGAATCGTGCGCATCTGTCATTTATTTCAGACTTCAATACAAGCCAACACAAACCACTCATAAATACTAGATCATGTCCTTGTCACTCTCACCACAAACATGTGGATCAATATCATCCACTTGCTGTAAAATAATGGTTGAATATATTGTTTGTTTATCTGTTTTGCAAATGAATAAATCCATGGCTTATTGAGTGCTGTTGCCTGGGTTACAGAGAGAAGAGAGAGTGGGGGTGCTGTTATAAATGACCTAATCATCTCCATAAAAACAGCTTCTTTTAAAGAGTTACTCTTCCTCTGATCAATGCTTTCTCTCTTTATCTTTATCCTGCTTTTTAAAGATAATACCTGAACCAGACCTTTTCCTTAAGTGTGCTTGAACTCTGCTAATGCGCTATATTGATCAAACATTATTATTATTTTATTATTATTAGTATTAATAATTGTATTTATGAAATATTATTAATTATGTCTGTGAGGAACAGACAAAGATAAAAGTGATTATTGATGAAATACCTGTGTAATCTGTATTTATCTTAATCTGAGTAATAATTGTAGCATTGTTGTTAGCGCATAACAGAATCTGCAGCGATACATAATGTATCATTTATGGCTTTGTGAAGAATAAACACTAACGGTTTGTAAGGAGAATACTGATGACTAATGTGTTATTTAAATCGAGTATTTGTACTTTAAAGAACGTGTCATTGGCACATTTCTTTAG
>NC_068286.1:48125930-48143430 GCF_025860055.1 Xyrauchen texanus
AGAGTTCACCTGTTTGTCAAACTTGAGATCAGAATCAAATATGGCTGCCAAATGTCTCACATTGTCTTCTATAGACATCACTATTTCTTCCTTATGCTTTGGTGGGACAAATATAATAATATCAGACTTATTTTCATTTAGCTGGAGGAAAAAGTTTGACAACCAGCTCTTCACAGAAGCCTCTTGCCAAGGGATTTAAAAGAGAACATACAGTCCATGAACGTTCAAATCTCCATAATTAGAAGATTATCGGTAGTGGACACAATACTGCAGAGAAACTCATGACCATGGGATCTGGTAAATAACAGCAAACAGTTGATGATGATTGAGTTCCACCTTAACGAATCCAAGCTCAAATAGTTCTCCGTAGGTAGTGAACAGCATTTAAAAGAGCCCACCCCCCTCCACGACCTCTAATTCTGGGAGTAATAAAAACAGCTCAGTCTTCTGGCAAACGTTCAGAAAGAAGGCCATTGTCCAAAGAACTGAACCAGATCTCAGTTCAGTTGATGTGATGAAAAACAACGGTGAAGTATATAAGACTTCCAACATCCAATAACTGATTATGAAGAACAGAAAGGATGTCAAAAGAGCATTATTTAATGACAAATGGATTGAACGGATTTATCAAAAGAAAAGAAAAGTTCTTCTCTGCTCTGGTACCAAACGCATCAGAGAGGCCCAGCGTGTGCGCGAGAGGAACCGTGAATCGTGCCGGCTCAGTTTCAGTGTCTCACGCCTCATGTGGATCACACTGATCTGAGAATCTCCGTCTTCATTCAGACGAATGTTGGACTTTCAATTAAATATATATTCAAATTTGGCATGGGGATCTGAAGTATTGATCCAATATCGTAACAGACGTATCATGATACACTAGAGCGATATATGACAGGATCCCATGTTCAGAGGAAAGAGACAATTTGGGCTTTTGTTTGGTTTGTTTTCTCTCTCTCTTTTTGTTTTCTCTGCTTTTCTGTGTTTCTTGTCCTCTGACCCGTCCTGCAGACAGAAAGATGTTTGTATCTTGCAAGCATTCTGACTGCAGCTCCTGAAATCCGCTTTCATTGTTTGCCTTTTTTCAGAACTCTGGCACTCGAGACTAATATATTGACTAAACGCAACAATGAATAGCCGCTACTGTATCTCACTCACACACTGGACACGCCGCTGCACACATCAACACAGATTTAGTTTACGCAAAAATGTAACAAAAATGGAGGGATATGGGAGTTGAGTCCGAGAGAAGAGAAAGGGAGAGACAGAAACCAGCATGGCTCCTGAATGTCAGATAGAGTTTTGAGAGCCTGACGTTGGCTGGAGACATGTCAGATGTCAAGGAGTGGTGTTGTTGTACACTGAGGGCACAGCCACAGTCCGAAAGTATTGATTTCTCTGCTTGTAGGAAGCCAGTAACTGTCATGTGGAGAGGCCTGACCTTGGAACAACCAAGACAACTATTCCCCAATTCCCAGCAGCTTGACTGAGGCTCAGAGCAATGTAGTCAAGACAACAACACAGCTCGGCTGTATGGCAGAAAGCGTGGGCTCATCTCACACCAGAGGAAGAATGAAGAAAGAGGGAAGGGAGAGAAAGGAGTCCACACTATCCAGTTCCCCTGAGCTCTTCATGGGCAGCCTTGAGTCGAGTTATCAAAGTGTTTGAAATGACAATAGCTTGACTTAGTTTTCCCTCCAGAGACTCGAATCTGATCTAGAACTTCAAGACAGACAGGAAGTGGGAGTGAGGAAGTCTCTCAAATATCCAACGTTAACTAAACGTTAATGTGTCTTTACATTTCTTTTGTAAATTAAAGTCAGCGTTGCTTTTTCTCGGCCAGACTGGCAACAAAGTATTTCAGAAGAGACATTAAAAATATATTTCCCAGACGACGAGGGTGGGAAGGCACAGCGTTGCTGTCATCTGTACCTTGTCATTGGCCTTGTTTACCAACACTGACATAGATCTGCTATCTCCGTTTGCACTCAGTGCTGGAGCGCGGTCCTGCCACCTGAATTATGCATGATGTGCTGCAGCAAATGCACGTCACCAGCTGCATAAACTATTTCACACTTTGATAGATCTGTTAAGCAGCAGAAATGCCGGTGTCTGTGTCATTGGTGCTTCCCCCGGGGACTGAAAGCAAGGAAAGCCGTCACACATTGGCAGGCTGCCCTCCAGCAGACTGGCAGACTTAGGGTGCTTGGTGAAGAGAAATGGGTCATTTGCTTGGTTCCTGCCCAACCGTTTGTCTTTAAATGAGTGCATTCCACACACTAATTATTCCACAACAGCGCTACCCATGTCTCTGTAGACCAGGACTGCTAGAGTATTAGGCTGTGGCACAGCATTTCAAAACTTGAGAAAAGTATCTGTGTGTGTGTGTGTGTGTGTGTGTGTGTGTGTGTGTGTGTGTGTGTGTGTGTGTGTGTGTGTGTGTACATGAGGGAGTGTGTGTGTGTGTGTGTGTGTACATGAGGGAGTGTGTGTGTGTGTGTGTGTGTGTGTGTGTGTGTGTGTGTGTGTGTGTGTGTGTGAGTGTGTGTGTGTGTGTGTGTGTACATGAGGGAGTGTGTGTGTGTGTGCGTGTGTGTGTGTGCATGAGGGAGTGTGTGTGTGTGTGTGTGTGTGTGTGTGTGAGTGTGTGTGTGTGTGTGTGTGTGTGTGTGTGTGTGTGTGTGTGAGTGTGTGTGTGTGTGTGTGTACATGAGGGAGTGTGTGTGTGTGTGTGTGTGTGTGTGTGTGTGTGCATGAGGGAGTGTGTGTGTGTGTGTGTGTGCATGATTGTGTGTGCGTGCGTGTGTGCGTGTGTGTGTGTGTGTGTGCATGAGGGAGTGTGTGTGTGTGTGTGTGTGTGCGTGAGTGTGTGTGTGTGTGTGTGTGTGTGTGTGTGTGTGTGTGTGCGTGTGTGTGTACATGAGGGAGTGTGTGTGTGTGTGCGTGTGTGTGTGCGTGTGTACATGAGGGAGCGTGTGTGTGTGTGCATGATTGAGTGTGTGTGTGCGTGCGTGCGTGCGTGCGTGTGTGTGTGTGTGCGTGTGTGTGTGTGTGCATGATTGAGTGTGCGTGCGTGCGTGCGTGCGTGTGTGTGTGTGTGTGTGCATGTGCGTGTGCGTGTGTGTGTGTTTTATTCACTATAGTCTGTTAATGAAATACATTTAAAAAAATGAAAATAAAAATGAAAGCTCATGATCAAAAGCACATTTTAATGATATGTGTGTTTTGTTCAGTATGGCAGAAAAAAGATGATGTGAATTATTCCTAGTTTAAGGAGAATTGTTTTGTAGGTTTAAAATGTTTTTGTCTAAATTCCACAATGAATAATCAGTGAATGATGTGATGTATGTAGCATGTTCACAGATATGCATCAGCAGTATTTGGTGACTTGTATAATTGTTCATCATGAGATGGCATCGTCTGATCATTTGAGGCGTGTTTTTGCCCACAAATTCTAAATGTGTTTTACGGTGTACAGATATGACGGGAGGTGCATGTTTCCCCCATGATGCTCCATCAATAGCAGACTCACATGTGCTTGATTTTAACGTGTATTTCTTATGGGAGAGTTTGTAGTATTATGGACGGGTGCCAGGGACCTGTTAAACAAACATGCTTTTACTTCTGTAATTTAGTCATTACAAACACCATCCAGGTGTGTTATTAGATAAGACCAGTTATATTTCTCAGTCAACATATATTTGTGCATTTGAATGCATGTAATGGTCAAACCCGTCCAGCGACACAGCGACAGATGATTGGATGTGTGTCAGGAGTTAGGGTTAAATATGTCAAGCATGCCTGTGTGATGTGGAGTGGATCAAATAGTAATATATTTTGGAAGGAAGAGTTTTTTTGCCATGTTCCATGTTTTTCTTCTTTTTTTCTTCAATCTCAAAATTTGTCATGTTTTATTTATTTATTTATTTATTTTCTCTCTAAGAGCAATTAAAATGTTCAAGTCTGGGAAATTTCACAAGGACATGTTTTCATTAGCAAGAAGCTACTTTGAAGATTTCTTGATACAGCTTATAATAATAATCAAAAATAAATCAAATAAAAATGTGCACAATAACTCTGCAGACTCATTCTGTTTGAATTTACTCCGGTTTCAGATTCCGGTTAAATATACAGCATATAAATGTATAAATACAGTATATACATTTATCAACTACAATAATAATGACTGATTTCGGACAGCATATTTGTATTCATATGTTGTTTATTTTAAGAAATAATTTTGACACAAGGGCAAAGCTGATAATATGAAGTCCTGTCCGAGTATATGTACTTTATGTGCTTCTCCAAATGTAAAAGGCAGCGGTTAAAACCCTTGTTTGAGCACAACATGTGATTGACGTGTTCGCTGTTGTTCAGCACCGGGATGCCTCAAGACAGATCAGCGTTTACACACACATGTATGTTGCTCTGCCTCCAGTGGTGGTTTTGGATCCGGATTGCTCCTGTATAGCGAGACACTTCTGATTGGTTGTTAATAGCAGGTGTAAAGAGGGTCTTATTTGCCATCCAGCTGACTGACTTTGCCCCGTCTGTTATTTATTATTGATTTTGTTACAATTAAAATGAAAATATTAGATTATAATTCTATATCCTATAATATAAGATTTTAATGTTAATATCATTTTTTATTTATATTTATTTACACACACACACATACTCTCTCACACACACACACTCACATACACACACGCACGCATGCACGCACACACACACACACACACACACACACAAACACTCTCCCACACACACACTCTCTCTCTAACACACACACACTCAAACACTCACGCACACACTCTCTCACACACTCTCTAACACACACAAACACACACACACACACACACACACACACACACAACACACACACACACACACACACTCTCACACACACACACACACACACACACAAACACACACACACACACACAAACACACACACACACAAACACTCTCCCACACACACACTCTCTCTCTAACACACACACACTCAAACACTCACGCACACACTCTCTCACACACTCACACACACACACACACACACACACACAAAAACACTCTCTCACACACTCACACACACACACACAAACACTCTCTCACACACACACACTCTCTAACACACACACACACACACTCAAACACTCACGCACACACTCTCTCACACACTCACACACACACACACAAACACTCTCTCACACACACACACTCTCTAACACACACACACTCAAACACTCACGCACACACTCTCTCACACACTCACACACACACACACAAACACTCTCTCACACACACACACTCTCTAACACACACACACTCAAACACTCACGCACACACTCTCTCACACACTCACACACACACACACACACACAAACACTCTCTCACACACACACACTCTCTAACACACACACACTCAAACACTCACGCACACACTCTCTCACACACTCTCTAACACACACACACACACACACACACACACACACACACACACACTCACACACTCACACACACACACACTCAAACAGATACTCACACACACACACACGTACTCACACACACACACACACACACACACACACTCAAACAGATACTCACACACACACACTCACACACACACATCCACACACACACAAACAAACCATTTGGCAGCTTATACAGCTTAAACATATTTTATAATATAAAGACGGGGTTTAAAGTTGAATAAACTGTTTATCCGTTTAATGGTCAGTATTATATTTTAATATGCTGACTCGTAATAATTTGCTGTTCAGATTGTAGAATGAGAAATGCCTCTCAGAGTCTAGAGGGAGAGGATTTTCAGTTTAATATGTGAAATGCAGTTTTCAGTGCAAATGGAAATGTACAGGAATGCTGTCAGACGCATTACATAGAATGATAACCATTTCTTCACTCGGTTTCGGAATACAGTTTGATTAAACATTTCAGCTTCACTGCCTTTCTAATTAATTACTGAAGCCCTTCTGAGGAGAGCTGCTGCTCCAATTAGTGTGAAACGGGTGCTGATGCTGATCACTCTGCATGTTACAGCTGTCACTGTGTGCGCTCCCTCCGGTGCCCACATCCTCACACTCCCGACGGGCAAAGCTGCCCCAGTTGTCCATTGACCTCTTGCTGAATTGCTAATCAAGCACATAGCAGTCATTTGTGACATGAAGCAGTTTTGCTAATAAATAGAAGCGGTTATCCTTTATATCTCACAGGTAACTCCCGGTTTTAGGCCTCTGTACGGGCCACATATGCAGATCCCATTTTAACATCCTGTGACATAAAAATTAGAAAACAGAGAATTACAATTTGAATAACATCATTTATTTATTAAGACTGAATGTGTGTACAGACTGGTCAAGCTCTTTACCGTAGCCACTATGGTTGGGCTTCGATGGACTCATGATGTTTAAAGGGGGCACTGAGCCAGACTCAAGGAATAAATCCCAATTCATATGTATCTGTCTGGTAAAAGAGGAATGCAAATATGGAATTGCATTATAATGTTAATGGCTCAGATGTGCATTACTTCAGCCATGATAGAAGTTGTCCAGGGTAATTAGCTGCATTATTCCTCTCTTGTCGAAACATTATGTGGGTGCTTCTGAAACACGGCTTTAAGACTCGGGGAAAGAGGGAAAATGCATTTGTGATTGTTTTCAAACGAGGAGACCCAATTGAAAGTAAATGCAAAAGATAGTTCCTGTTCTGTGTCACTCGTGAGAGCTGTGTGTGGGCATGAGCTTCAGTGTTTGCTGACTTGCTGTAAATGACTCGTTACGAGGCTGAGCCTCATTTCCACTTCAAGGGAAGGTCTGAAACCTGACATCAGCAGTCCCTTCCTTAAAACTCCTCACTTTGGGTGTCATCTCGCTCCCTATGTTGTGAATCAGTACATGATGAACACGGGCACTGGCAAGGGTGCTGATGCACGAAACATCGGGACACTGACAACTCAGTTTCCTGCGACATGATTGTGAGTTTGTGCATTATAACTGCGGCGGGCATCACAAACACTGCTATGCATTATAACTGCGGCGGGCATCACAAACACTGCTGTGCATTATAACTGCGGCGGGCATCACAAACACTGCTATGCATTATAACTGCGGCGGGCATCACAAACACTGCTGTGCATTATAACTGCAGCGGGCATCACAAACACTGCTGTGCATTATAACTGCAGTGGGCATCACAAACACTGCTGTGCATTATAACTGCAGCGGGCATCACAAACACTGCTGTGCATTGTAACTGCGGCGGGCATCACAAACACTGCTGTGCATTATAACTGCAGCGGGCATCACAAACACTGCTGTGCATTATAACTGCAGCGGGCATCACAAACACTGCTGTGCATTATAACAGCGGCGGGCATCACAAACACTGCTGTGCATTATAACTGTGGCGGGCATCACAAACACTGCTGTGCATTATAACAGCGGCAGGCATCACAAACACTGCTGTGCATTATAACTGTGGCGGGCATCACAAACACTGCTGTGCATTATAACTGCGGCGGGCATCACAAACACTGCTGTGCATTATAACAGCGGCAGGCATCACAAACACTGCTGTGCATTATAACTGTGGCGGGCATCACAAACACTGCTGTGCATTATAACTGCGGCGGGCATCACAAACACTGCTGTGCATTATAACTGCAGCGGGCATCACAAACACTGCTGTGCATTATAACTGCAGCGGGCATCACAAACACTGCTGTGCATTATAACTGCAGCGGGCATCACAAACACTGCTGTGCATTATAACTGCAGCGGGCATCACAAACACTGCTGTGCATTATAACAGCGGCGGGCATCACAAACACTGTTGATGATATTCAAACTTATAAAAGAAATGAAATCAAATGAAGAAAGAAGGAACTTTTAATATTTGAATTGGGTTTAAGAACTGATGATTAATACATTATTTACTTCACAAGCACATCATGGATGAAAGATAATTACAAACAAAATCTCTTTTAAAATAAGACTTTTATTTTATAAATGTGCACTTCTGACACTACACTTGAGGGAATAATAATAATAATAATAATAATAACTTTAGTTGTATTGCACCTTTTATTCATAAAAATGTAGAATTCAACATTTCAGGGGAGTAAAACAAATCATTGCAATAAAAGTGAAAAATTCAACAGTATACATATAAAATAATAAATTCATTAATAGGAATGTAGGGAGAACAAAATTCAAATGATACAAATAATGAATACAAATGTATTAATGAATGAATGAAAAGCTAGTTTATAAAGATATGTCTTCAAATGCTTTTAAAAATATCAATATTTGGTGCTTGTCTAATTGAGTTTGGTGCATAATGGCTAAAAGCTGCTTCATCAGATCTCTTAAGATTCGCTTTATAATAAGAAATTGTGCTTTGGAAAACCTCAAACTGCGAGTTGAAACCTAATTTGATAAACAGTCAGAATTATATGATGGTGCGAAGGCATTAAGTGCTTTAAAAACCATTAAAAGAACCTTCAAATCAATCTTGTATTTAACGGGTTACCAGTGCAAATGATGTGGATCCTGTAGCATTCTGTCTATACTGCTCTTTATTACGCCAGTATAAACAAGACATTACAACATTTCTGGTAAGGGAACACAGTGAACTACGATAGTACATTTAAATTTAGTAATTTCACAGATGCTTTTATCCAAAGCAACTGAGGAACATAAGCAACTCGTCATACAAAAGCCAACAAGATCCACTGCCAAGATGTAATCGTTGCTGGAGTCGTATAGAAGTGAGAGCAGAAACACAGAGCCGTGTCGTCCTTCTTTATGAATGATGAGGTCTCAACAGATCAGGCGGGGTTGGAAGCGAATTATATCTCTGAGGAACAGCACTTGCTCTCCAGAACATGTGAGCATTGCGGTAGTCCAGTCTTGATATGACCAGGTGCCGTGCAGCTTGTTCAGACTGGAAGGTGTGACGGGGCGGAGGGCGGGTCGTGATTATACACACCTGGTCCCTTATCAGGCTAATTAAGCCTCCGAGAGGGATAAATGCCGACTGCGGAATATGGTGCGGCAAGACAGAGAGCGTTTACGGTTAGCTTTCGTCATACATCAAAACATACAAAATAAAAGTGCTTCATTTTGCTTCCCATCAAAATAAAAGCTCAATTTAACCAGAAGCGTGAAATATATATTTCATGCTTCACCCTCTCGCCCCCTCACCCCCTCACCACCTCTCCACCTCTCCTCCTCACCCCCTCACCCCCTCACCCTCTCACCCCCTCACCCTCTCGCCCCCTCACCACCTCTCCACCTCTCCTCCGCACCCCCTCACCCTCTCACCCCCTCACCCCCTCTCCACCTCTCCTCCTCACCCCCTCACCCCCTCACCACCTCTCCTCCTCACCCCTCACCCCCTCACCGCCTCACCCCCTCACCTGTTCACCACCTCTCCCCCTCACCCCCTCACCTGTTCACCCCCTCACCTGCTCACCCTCTCGCCCCCTCACCGCCTCTCCACCTCTCCTCCTCACCCCCTCACCCTCTCACCCCGTCACCCTCTTGCCCCTCACCACCTCTCCACCTCTCCTCCTCACCCCCTCACCCCCTCACCACCTCTCCTCCTCACCGCCTCACCCCCTCACCTGTTCACCACCTCTCCCCCTCACCTGCTCATCCCCTCACCCCCTCATCCCCTCACCTGCTCACCCCCTCACCTGTTCACCCTCTCACCCCCTCGCCCCCTCACCACCTCTCCACTTCTCCTCCTCACCCCCTAACCCCCTCACCCTCTCGCCCCCTCACCCTCTTGCCCCCTCACCCCCTCACCACCTCACCCCCTCACCTGTTCACCACCTCTCCCCCTCACCTGCTCACCCCCTCACCCCCTCACCTGTTCACCACCTCTCCCCCTCACCTGCTCACCCCCTCATCCCCTCACCTGTTCACCACCTCTCCCCCTCACCTGCTCACCCCCTCACCCCCTCACCTGTTCACCACCTCTCCCCCTCACCTGCTCACCCCCTCACCTGTTCACCACCTCTCCCCCTCACCTGCTCATCCCCTCACTCCCTCAACTCCTCACCCCCTCACCCCCTCACCACCTCTCCCCCTCACCCTCCACCTCCCGACAGAGGCACCGATCTCGCCTAGGGCGCCAGAATGGTCTGAAATGGTCCTGGGTGTGAACAGTATCAACAATGTAACAAGTCTGTTCAAACAATAAATGAACAAATATCAATTATGAGTGTATAAGACAAAAATCAAGACCTTGTTTGTAGAAAGGTCTGAGTGTGTTTCATTCAATCAGCATTTTTAAGTCCACTTGCACACGAGCCTCAGAACCGACTGAGACAGAAATGGTAAAAACGCTGATGAGATCTCGGTTTATTATTTTCCAGTGGCTGTTTCAGACATTTTGTCGACATGAGTAATTAATTTAGTCCCTTTTTGGTGTAAGTCCAAAGAGCCCAATTAACATGCCTAATGTTGCTGCATCATGTAAAAAACATTGGTTTTTAATAGCTGGAGAATAGTTAAATGTCTTCCCTTCATTATTCAAATGTCTATGCAAAGTCGCCACATGGGGATGGCACAGACACGAAAGTCATGCAAAAACATGAATGGTGAAACATAAAATCAAACCACCACAGACATTCAGAGTACCAAATCACTTCTTTTCCTCCCTCCTCCATACAATAAAGAATCCCACATAATCTTATAATCATTAGCCAATAGGCAAAACCAACTCTTGTCTTTTCCTTTCTGTTTAAATGTAATTTTATCTTGATGCTTGACTTACTGCTGTTTTAATTGCATTAGGGTGGATTTCGTACACCTGGCACACTTATTTTTGCTAGTATGAATATTTGCTAGCAGCTTATAAGTAGACCTGATTGGCTTAAAGGGGCACTCTGTAAATGTTCCTTTTTTAATATTTTTCTCCCCAAAAAATGAACAGTAATTTTGAAACATGTGTATCATGAGAGAAGGGAGTGGTGGTGGCGTAGTGGGCGAAAGCACATAACTGCTACTCAGAAGGTTGCTGGTTTGATCCCCACAGTCACCACCATTGTGTCCTTGAGTAAGGCACTTAACTCCAGGTTGCTCCAGGGGGAGGTACTCAGAAGGTTGCTGGTTTGATCCCCACAGTCACCACCATTGTGTCCTTGAGTAAGGCACTTAACTCCAGGTTGCTCCGGGGGGATTGTCCCTGTAATAAGTGCTCTGGAAGTCACTTTGGATAAAAGTGCTAAATGCATACATGTAAAATGTAAATGAGATGAGGACTTCTAAACATGAGATGTAACCTCATAAAAGCGGTTTTATTCTACATGGAGAGGGTCCCCTAATGGGGGCAGCCATGTTGGAATCACATGACCAGCTGAATACTGCAGTAAAATCTTAGGGAATTTCTTCAACGGCATCACAGAAAACGATTGTGTTTGGACAATGTGGCGTCCAGTCCACTTGGGCTCATACTGGAAAGAAAAAGATGGCACAAGCAACACATCTGGTGAGGGAACGTAAAGATGGAAGCCAAGAGGTGGTGTGTTTTTTATTTGAACACGATTTTACCCATCTCTGTTGTGTGCTCTGTTTTTTAGTTTCACAGTTAGTATTTGTTTTTAATGAGGGTGAGAGGCGCCCATTAAAAGCAGCAAAAGCAGATTTTGGCTGTGCTATTCACTTCATATTGCTCTACAAAGTAAATATTACAAAGAGGTAACACATGATGAGTTATGCTCAAAATTCAGCACATGCTGAGGTCTTGGATTTGAGGCAGACCCACAGCATCAAAAGAATGTGTCCTTCCCAAAATCATCGTGGCTGACTGAAACCTTTTCACCAAGGAAAACGTCCTCTCCTGAGATTTCAGTGTGAGCGTTACGTGTGTGCGTAGTCTCACGACCGCTCGTGCATGTGTAGCGAGGAGAGAATGTGAATGTGCTAAGCCATATATGTGCATACACAAAGAAAAAAAGTTTGTTTTGTTTTTCCCTTACCTCAGCACATCTGAGAGAGATTTTTGGAACAGCAAAGCCCTGTCAAAACAAAGATGGCCGAGAGAGGCTGGAGAGGGACAGGGGCCCAAGAAAGAAGGAGCCACTGAGAAGGCAGCTAGAAACATAGAGCGTGCGGTTTCCCCCCCGAGTACAGCTGCATTCACATGTGTCTGACTTACTTACTTACCCTCTCTCCGTCTTTCTCACTCTCTTTTTCTGCTGTTTTCTTGCTCGCTCTCAGAGGAGACTGTCACAGCTGGTTGTACTTACAGCCTTCTGTGGTAACGTGTGTGTTTCATTAGCCTTGGACGTGTGTTTTGCACTAGTTCTACTCATGTTATTGTTAGGATGTGGTAAAATTATGAATATAGGATGCAGTTTGGGGGAGGGTGGAGGGTGGGGTTGATGCTGGGTCGGGGGGTGGGGGTTGGGGGTTGCTTGCTTCTCATGACTTTGTGGCAATAAAATGTCTGTCACAATACAGCTAATAACTTTTACTGCCCGAGATGTACAAATGTTCATAAATTGCCTTATAATTGCACTGGCCCATTTTAGACAAATGAAGTGGACCCTTTGCCGGCCCTCCTTATACCCAAACAACGCCAGGGGCCCCCATGCTGTCAAAGCCAGGTACTGGTATTCATTGCGTTAATGGTAATATACCTATATATATATATATATCAATTAGGGGTGTAAAAAGAATACACTATCGTATTGTATATATATAACACATGTTATAAGCCGGTAATAACACCAGTATAGTTTACACGCTTCGTGAAACTGGGGGAAGAGGGTAAAAATTGGTGTTTGCTTAAGCTGCTCAATAATATTGGATTATGCACATATGTGGTAAAACCAGAGGTCAGGTTCTTCTCAAGGTCATTTGTTTTGTTTTCGTCATCGCTAAATAACATTGAAAGGAGTTTTTACTCGCTACAGTCACTTTAGATCACTAAAGTGCTTCACAAATATGACTTGAGTGTAGACAAACACTCATCACATATTAGTAAGACATGACTGTGGCTCCGTGACTAGAGAACATGAGAAACATCATATTTAAAATAATCTGTACATTATCATTAGAAAGTCTGCAGTTAATATTAGAGCACAGTTTCAGAAATAAATCAAATGTATTTTGTTCATTTGTGTCAGGAGTCTACACGTCAAAGCGTGACCCACTGTTTGTGTTTTAGCATGTAATGAAGAAGCACATACGTGTTCAATCATGCGAGCTCTGCTGAATATATCAGCTCAGAGTTTCAGTGAATAATATTCATTAGAACGGTTTGAATAAGTCTGCTCCTTTTGAGAAATATCGACGGATTCTTGTGTTTACTTCCGATTTTTGGAGAAAAAAAATGATATTATGTTTTCTGGTGAATTGTGGGGTCATAAAAGTGGTGCAACGCTCTCATATGTGTGTTCTATACTCTCCTGAAGAAAGCTAGATGGTGCTAGAGCGTTATTATCGGGGAGCATTTATTCAATTAAACATTATTTCATTTATTTCTATGATTATTCGTCTTACTGCTATTTTAACGAGACTCTGTTTTTGGGGGTTACGAATACACCGACTGGGGCCCCCACACACAAAGTTCTGCTGAGGGCCCCAAAAGGCAAGGACTGGCACTGATTGAAGGATACAGGGAGTGGGCTGGTAATTTTGTTGGGTCGATTGCAGGATGGAAATCAAATCCTTGGCAAACATTCCCTGTTGCATATGTGCAAAAAGAGCTCCCTAGAGCTTCATCTCCTGAAGAACAGTTGAACTGGATTGGACATTTCTGTTCTTTCAGTTCTTCTGCTGCAAATACAGTTACAGAAGGAGTCTTCTTTAAAGAACAGGTAACACTTTCTATGAGGCCCATATTTATAATGCACGGGAAAGCCATTAAACTGTACATGCATTATACTGCATTCATAATGTCTCGTAATACAGCTTATAATAAGTCATGAGTTATAGTTAGAATACATTATAAGACTTCCACTATTAATATTTAAGAGTATGATGCATTATAACACAAGCAGCATCCAGCAGAAGTTAATAAAGTGAACGATATAAGTGCTGTATTGTGTAAACATTATGATCATATTATAAGTGCTCTTTTCCTGCTTTAGGTTACAAAAGCATCTTCTTATAAACAGCCATAAGATAAAGTTATAACATTCAATGCAATCAAATGTATATATGGAAGTTATTTATAAAATAAGCCTCTAAATAAGATTGTGTTTATTGTTAGAGCAGTTTGATTATTGGTTTACAGTAAAGAAGATTGTCTTCATGTGTGATCAAATAATGTTACAATGATTTATGATTGTATCATGTTATAATGTGATTATGAGACATTACTAATGCATTATCAATATGGGCTTCATAGAAAGGGTTACCAAAAAAACAAAAAAAAGACACAATGAAAATATGAATCTTAATGATTTGTGAGTAAAATATGTATTAAATATGAATTGATAGTATAGCTATTAAAATATAAAAGATAAACACATTTTTTCTCTGTGAGTTTGGCCCTAAATATAGAGTTTATTGAAGCAACTTTAATTCCTGTTAACAGGTTTTTCTTTAATACTTGAAAGGAATCGTTGATTCGTAATTCTCTCGTCATTTACATTGTGCTGTCATGGTTACCACATTTTCAGCAGCATAAAGGTGATCCGCACGACTCTAGTGGTTGAATCCACGTCTTCTGAAGTCCTCCAATCCGTTTTGGGTGGCATCAGGCCAAATCAGGGCTGGACTGGTAATCTTGGATACCGGGCATTTTCATGGTGGGCCGACTCACTTTGGGGCCGATCAGGGGCGGACTGGCCATCGGGAGAACTGAGCGGGCCGGTAGGTCGGCCGCAAAACATGCCGAATGGGCCGCGATAAGCAACAATGAGCCGCCGCATTATGCAGAACGGGCCACAAAGCGAGTTGGGCCAGTTGCCATGTAAAATCCCGGGCCGGTTTCTCTTCCCAGTCCAGCTCTGGACCAAAATATAACTCCTTGATGAGGAAATGATGGGTTTTGGTTGAACTGTTCCTTTAAGCTGTCTGTGTTTAAACATTTGCAAAAGTGAAAAGTTTGAAATTGCAATAATTTTGGCAATGTGTGTATTCTGCATATAAAATGTAAATATAGGTCTTGGTTGTAAAGCACAGTCCCTTTGCGAGAGAATGACCTGTGACACACAGATGGTCTCTTCTCCTCCTCACCCCTTCTCTATCTCTGAACTTTGTCTGGCCTGATAAAGTCTCCCTCCCTCTGTATTCACGCGCACACATACACACATTCCAGTTTATATCCAGACCGCCAGAGCATGGTGAAGTGGGAGGGACAGTCTCACAGTTGTCACTGTAGTCATGTAGGAGTGCAAGTGAGTCCAGGATGAGTCTCACTGTCAATATTCGCTTTCTCTCTCTACTGTTCTCAGTACCTTCCAGTAACAGTTTGATGCACTTAATGCTAATGAAGGAAACAATCTTGAAGGGACAGTATCTTTATCAGAGGGGCGCAGCTGTTACAGTCTAAAGTTGCCATTGCATCATGCAGACCCAGGTAACACACACACACACACGCACACACACACACACACACACACACATACACAAAGAGCAGATAAATAGAATAATTAATATACATGCACTGAAAACATTTTGGTTTTCCAAGAATGGCCAATGTATAAAACACTGTATGTTTATTTGAGAAGTAACACTGCCTTTGTGTTTGTTTACTTATATGCTATAATGTTATCTAATAACACGACAGACAACCATTTCAAACACCCAATACAACAACACTGAATGATGGGGTGAATTTTAAGCGATTACACAATTGTGCTTTTGCATAAAGTGCGGTTTTGTGAGATCGATTATAGAGTTGTTGTTTGGACAAGTGAAGATTGGACTGCATTGTAGATGACCCAGAGGTCTTGTCTATCTGTCTACACATCATCTCCTGTCCTGTGTCGTCAATATGTTGCTGTCCCCTCCTTCTGAGGTTAACCTGGGTGCAAAATACTTGTGCTCTGACTAATGCTACTACAGTGGCAGTCTGAGATCCACAATTACACACAGGAAAAACTACAGTGTGTGTGTGTGTGTGTGTGTGTGTGTGTGTGTGTGTGTGTGTGTGTTCTGTTCTTTGTCCAGTCTTCTCTAGTCTTCATTACTATCTCACATAATATTTTGATAGGCAATCAGAGCAGGTGGAGAAGCCTGCTGGGAATGAGACTTTATCAGCAGAAGACTTATAAGAGTTGAAGAAAGACTTTATACATTCACATGCAGTGTTACAAACCAAGTATTAGTAACTCATATTAAACCCAGTTTGATCCAAGTATTTATTTGGCGCATATGCCATAAGATGGTCTTAAAGGAATATTCCGGGTTTAATACCAGTTTAGCTCAGTTGGCAGCATTTGTGGCATAATGTTGATTACCACAAAAATGCATTTTGACTCGTCTTACAATGGAAGTCAATGGGGCCAATGTTTGCCATTAAACCCTTTAAAACTGGTCCTCATTGACTTCCATTGGAAGTGTCTCACCGGAGCTCAGTTTTGCTTTATTTAAAGAAAAGGAGGGACGAGTCGAAATGCATTTTTGTGGTAATCAACATTATGCCACAAATGCTGCCAATTGAGCTTAACTGGTATTATTCCTTTAAATACATGTTTATTGTAGTAATACGTCTGAAAAACCATTTCGATTACAGTCTTTCCAAACAGTGAGAGCGTCGCTGTCTCCTCGTGTGCAGAAAGAGTTATGCTAAGAGATCAAGGCTGCTTTCAGTTTGGTACTTGTAATTTTGTAAGTGATCAGCAGTGGAACCTGAACAAGAATCAAGTTCCTGGTATTTGGAGGAAAATGAGTTCTACAGACGTATATCGTTGGCGCAGTTCCTGTAGACCCAGTTAACTAATACAGCCTAAACGTCTTGAGAGGGTCATTAGAGGCCACTGTGTGTATGTTAGCTGTGGGGAATATTATTTACCCTTTTTATTTGGTAGTTGTGAGTATTATGTTATTTAGCAATGAATGAAAAAACTATTGAAACACAGTGTAGTGATGGTTGAATTCTGTTTGCATCACTGTAACTCCCTGTATGCACGGGGGCATTGATGCAACGCATGGCTTGAGACTGTCTGGATGTGTCGACACAAACGCTCTTCGCCGTTTATATGTGCGGTTGGGAGTAGTAGCACCAGCGCATGCAGCGCACAATGGAACGGGAAACCCGTTTACGTGCCAGGACGAATACTTCCTGTTTAGACAGCATCATTGATTATAATGGGTTCTATTGCAGCGCCGCTCACGTCTGCTGTAGTCAGGGTGTAATGACCCTAAAAGTGGATCTGTTACTACCAGGATTCTCGAACCTCTTCCACATGTTCATTGGAGATATCTTGTCTAGAGCAGTTTTGAAAAGTTGTTTACCACATATGTGAGAAATGGTCTTCTCTGTGAACTTTAATGGAGTATAAGGGGGTGTCTTTTTA
>NC_068286.1:48153430-48155930 GCF_025860055.1 Xyrauchen texanus
TCTCACGCATGTGCCAACCGGGCGATACCTTTCCTCGATGTCTGTGGAAGCCGCAGAGTGCCGATTAAAAAAACTATGAAGAAATAAATTATATTAAAAACACGGATAAATAAAACTATTTGTAAATGGACAAATAATTAGACAGATTTTAATGTGTTTCCTTAATTCATGTTTCAAAATGTTATTATATTTAACAATTAAATTGTGCATTCATAAATCCTGTTTAAAATGCGATTAAATGTACTGTAAAATAGCAGATTAATGAGCCATCTTTAAATGCATCTTTTAAATTGTGTTTTGTTTTTCATTTTTCTTTTTCCATTTTTCAACCGCTCTCCCACGTGCCACTGGAAGCAGATTGAGTTATTGATTGAGTTATGATCAGTGTATGTGCTCTATGAAGACACACGCATGGTGACGTGTCAACGCCGCTGTTAAACGTCGAGCGCGGCCCTCCTCGAGCGTTAACAGAACGAGCCCCCCGACCCATAACTCTGACTGAAAACACATGCCACATCCATAATTGCATTTTAAACATGAATTAAAAACATGATTTATTAATGCACAATTTTATTGTTACATGTAATTGCATTTTAAAACATGAATTACAGAAACACATTTAAATGTGTCGATTTATTTGTGCATTTATAAATTGGATTATCCAGTTTTTATATATTAGTGCAGGTCTGGACCTCCAAGATGGTCTTATGTGTTAATTATGGACAAAGTTTTCCTCTTGTGTAATATATGTTCAGTTTAAACGATGTTTTAAATGAGGAAATAAACTGGAGAATAAATCGAATTGGCTCATATAAATAAATAAGCTCATCAACTTTAAAAAGGGGGAGAGAACGTTTCCTGTTGTTGACATACACAACAAAAATAATGTCACATGATACATGCGCATTTATCTGAAAAAGAAAACATTAAATACATGTTACATTGTTTACTTTACTGTGTTGGGTCAAGAGTTAAATCTGGATCCTGAAGCAAAACCAGTTGAGAACTACAGATGTTATGACTGTGATCATATATATACTGTAAATAATTATATATAAATGTTTTAAAGTTTTTCTTTCCTTGTTAAAACATAAAATATTATGATTTATTTTTTATATATATAAAATCGTGTCCTTTCTCATGAGATGAGGACTTCTAAACATGAGATGTAACCTCATAAAAGCTGGTTTATTCTACATGGAGAGGGTCCCCTAATGGGGGCAGCCATGTTGCAATCACATGACCAGCTGAATACTGCTCGCTTAATCTCAGTAACCGGCTTGTTATTGGACCCTTTCACTCGTGGATTAAATGAATCATCCGCACCACTAGGTGTCACTGTAAGTCCAAGATGAGACGACGCACATGAACAATTACTGATTGCACCTGTACCAACTTACATGTTAATATACAACTTATTACAATAGTTATTAAAAATAAAAAGAGATCCACAAAATAATTGCACATTAAATACATGCAGTTGATTTGCATTAGTCTTTCTTTGTCTAATAATGCTGAGTATAACCACTTATTTGAATATAATTGCTCTTATTAAAGGGTTTTCATTGGTTTGGTTAGTATATATACTGTATATCGTCATATAAGTGCTGCATTTGAATCTCTTAAACATGTTGAATGGATGTTTTGCTGAAGTCATTTGACATGGCGTGTTGTGTTTTTGTGATTTTAGCTCTAGATAAGCTGAGCACGCAGCATCTGTACCACCCGACACAGGTGGAGATTGTGCAGTCCAATGTGGTGTTTGACATCAGCAGTCTGATGCTATACGGGACGCAGGCGGTACCTGTGCGGTTGAAGATCCTGCTGGACCGTCTGTTCAGCGTCCTCAAACAGGAAGAGGTTCTGCACATCCTCCATGGTCTGGGTTGGACACTCAGAGACTATGTTCGAGGCTACATACTACAGGTAAATTACACACATCAGAAACACTGCAGAGTCGACACGTGTGCATTAAAACAACCGGACCTTAATATAGGCCTAGTGTGCACTAACTCAGGCACACTATACACGTCTAAACACACACACAAGTCCTGTTCATTTGACTTGCTCTTTTTCTCAATCATTTCCTCTTTCTGAGATGAGCAAACTGCCGTGGCTGCATGAACTACGATCATGCGTTCCCTCCATCTTGCTCTTTTAATTGGAATCAGACACATTTCTTAATCAAAGGGACTGGGCTTTTGGGTTCACAACAAAACCAAAGTGTTCCTGTATGAATTAGTTAAGAGCAACTGAACATGTGCTTGTGGTTAGCCTTGTGTGTCCAACGCCAATAGCAGAGCGAGGTATATGGCTTTGGTTTGGAGGCCATGCCTAAGTAGAACAGCATGCTGCGCCTGAAGGCGGTTTTGAGGCCTTGTACGAGGAAATGGCTTCTGTGAGTAAATCTCTCCCTCTCTCACACTCTTTCTCTCATCGTTGGACTGGAAGAATTGTGCAAGGCTGCAGTTTCACAGTTCCAGTTGTTTGGGATGGAACG
>NC_068286.1:48165930-48180930 GCF_025860055.1 Xyrauchen texanus
CTGATTTACTAAACAATTACTTTTATGAAAAGATGTGCGTGATGAGGGGGAGGGCGTGGCCGGGCCGTGAGGGTGCACGGCTGGCACTGAGTCTCCTAATTAGACGGGAGGGGGATAAAGATGAGCCGGGGGCGCCAGTCCGAGAGAGCGAGAGAGAGAGGGAGAGAGAAAGAGAGAGAGAGAGAGAGACACGGCCACTGTGTGTGCGCATCTACATTTGTTTATGTTATGTTCCGGTTGTTTTATGTCATTAAAGTTATGTTGACTGTTCTGCCGGTCTCCGTCTCCTCCTTGCCCATCCTTACCCGTTACACTGGTGCACCCTCACGGCCCGGCCACGCCCGGCCACGCCCTCCCCCCCATGCAAACTTGATAGTGCATCTACTAACATAACCATATGGAGTGATATGTCTTTCACTGTATGTGTGCATAAAATGAGTCTTGATAGTTGTTGCAGGTTTCCCTTAATGACTATGTAATTTACAGCATGTCTTAATGAAAGTGCAAAATAAACATTGCATCAATGTAACACTTGCAAACAGATTTGTCAGTCCTGAAAGTCATAATACAGTAACTTACTCACAATCCCCAGCTCTTGACCCCTATATTGTTCCTGCACCCCTGTATCCTCTCCAGTGAGGTACATTATTGTGTTTTGGTACAGTACATCTCCTGAACCGCTGAAGTGCACATAGAGCATTTTTCAAGTCAAAGCCACATTTACTGCATTTATATATTATAACAGCTCAAATTGTAGTGCTGTTAATCAGAGATAACTCTCTAGTCTGATGACAGTTAATCCACTGGACAGACAGTGAAGAAAGCCTTTCAAAGGTGCAGCCCATCCTGCAGAACACTTTCAGCACCCATCAACCATGTGTCAATACAGAGCTCGTGCTATCATAAAGTGTGTTTTATCCAGAGCTCCAGCACTCGCACTGAAAGGCTTTGCATTTGAGATGAGACGGTCTTAATGTGTTTGTGGCCTATTCCTGATTACTGTAAAGTACAGTCGACTCCCTGCAGGAAGGATTTTACGAGGTCACTTGCTTTCAGGGCCATTGTGCTGTCGGGGATGTGATGTCGTCCCAGGCCTTGTGATTATGGGGCACATTAAATGTGTAAATGGGGATGTATCAATACATAATACTTTTTGCCTGGGCCCTGTGAATAGCTCACTTTTAGAGGCTAAAATGTGAAGTCAACATAAATATTAGTCACATAGTGCCTTGAATGAGCACATATGTTTGGTGGCAGCAGTCTGGATTAAACCACTGTGAAAATAATGTGTTTAGGGCTCAAGAAGTGCAGGAGTGGGTCACAGATATAGGCGGGTCAGAATCTTATGGTTACTTCTAACCTCTGTGAAGTTTACATTGTTAAACACAAACACACTACCTGACCTTTCATAATCCCACCACAAGGTGGCACCCCCATATTGATTGGGATGTTCTGAATAAGAACACTTTATCTTACAATGTGGACTTGTTGGAGATCAACATCTAAAGAAAATGATGTTTTATGATGTTGTGTTGTTGAAGAACACCAGGCAGGAGAGGGAGAGAAAACTGTGGCTGTTCTTAGGGAATGAGTCGTGTTTCTTGGATCAGTAGTTCAGTGGTGATATATTTCTGTCATGGGCGGCACGGAGGCTCAGTGGTCAGCACTGTCACAGCAAGAAGGTCCTGGGTTCGAGTCCTGGCTCAGCTAGGGCCTTTCTGTGTGGAGTTTGCATGTTCTCCCCGTGTTTGTGTGGGGTTCCTCCAGGTGCTCCGTTTCCCGCACAAGTCCAAACACATGCAGGTAAAGTGAATTGGTGACTCTAAATTGACCGTATGCTGGACTGGGAAGAGAAATCAGCCTGGGATTTTACATGGCAACTGGCCTAACTGTTGAGCAGGGGGTGTTATCCAAAAGTTGTTGAGCAGGGGGGTGTTCTCTGTCCTTTTCTACATATCACGGCGCCGTTTTGTGTTCCGTTCTGCATAACGCGGTGCCTCATTTTTACTAATCGCGGCCCTTTCGGCACATTTTACCGATGGCCATTCCGCCGTTCCATGTGCGTCGACCCACCGGAAAAATGCCCGGTATGCCAGATTACCAGTCCAGCCCTGCCCGTATATGTGTGTGTATAAGTGAGGGTCCCCCAGCCACTGGGGGTCGTGTCAGGAAGGCCATCCGGCGTAAAACTTGTGCCAAATCAAATACATATATATATATATATATATATATATATATATACAGTATATATGCACACTCTCACGAAGCGGACCCCGCACCTACACAGGACAAAACGCTACGAAAGAGAGAGTGGTGATATATTTCTGTCAGACTTTTTCCCATTTCAATTGAACTTTTATTTTGGTGGAATCTTTTATTTTGAAGCCCTCTCCGTTTTTGTGTGTTTTTAAAGGCAGCTTCTCACTTCTGGAAAAGCATGTTGCTACATGACTCAATGTGATTATTAAACCTGTGCTTTCTGTGTATGAGCCAATACGGAGCTCTAAAAGCAACCGGCATCAGCATAACGCCGGCTCCACACATGCACAAGCTCACATATGAAGTGCACAGCACATGCAGACTATGCATTTATCTCATTCAATCGCAGACGCTGCGCTGTAATCATCATATGATTTAATTTGTGCGCTGAATGTTTTTATATGCACGAGTACAAGTACACGAGCATGGTGGTAATGGTGGACATGAGTAACAGGTGCCCTGGCTGCAGGTGGTCTGGGCCGGATTCACAAAATGTTCTTCAGAAAAAAGAATGGATAAATTATAAGTAGTTCATAAGAACGTTCCTAAGTGCAATTCTTGAAAGATATTTTCATACATCTGTTTGAACAAGCATGATTGCTCACCACATTAAGAAGCTTCAAAACAACATTTATTGTTTGAATTTGATGATAACATTTACATGGTTTGAAAGCTGAAAAATATATTTATTATTAATCACAAAACAGTCAGAAACGTGTTTTGGTCTAAAATCACAATTCGACATTAACGGCCCATTATGACTTCAGACTCAACGTGACAGAACGCATCACATAACAAGAACAATTTTCTTCTTAAGGAGGTTTTGTGAATCCGGCCTCTGGTCTTCCAGTCTGGTTTTGTAATGCAGTTTTCAGCCAGTGCACGATGCAAACGGAGAACACGTCATGTACATTAATCAGTCCCTCAATGTATCTACAGAAATGAAGCCAAAATCAGACTTTCCAAAGAGAAGGAGAGAGAGCGAGAGGAAGCAGACAATGTATGAGTTTCTTGCAGAAGAAACATCCACCATATGGATCAATGTAAATATTTATCATATATCCATGTAAACAGGGTCTAAAATCAACACTCAATGTGGGCCAATGCCAAAAAACCAAATACAGCTAAATAATCTGACTGTCATTGGGACACATATAAATGTGAATAAAAATTATGCAAAATTAAATTTCAATGGCTGGTAAGAATTATTTTATAAATATTTTATTATGAAAAAAATTATAATTTGAATCATATTTGAAGTTAATTTTATAGAATAGACTGAACAACCTGGCACACCTTTTTGTGTATTTCATCATTATATTGAAATAATATTTGTATTTACAAATAAAAAGTTGTATAATAAAAATAATAAAATATAGAATATTTTTTTTAATAAAAATCAATTACTTATAAACTATATAGGCATCATATATATATATATATATTCCCCCCACCAAACAGAAATAGTTTAGGGGGCCCTAAAACACTTCCGTGCTCGGGGCCCAACATTTGGTGCTGCGCCCCTGGCCCCACATGCTCGTAGATATTATACAAACCATCGATGTTACTAGACCCTATTTAGGAGGGCTTCAGCAATGCGAAAATTCATTTCAACCCCCTAAAAATCGATCTTATTGCAATCAGTCTCGTAGACACACTGATCTGAATAAAGTATAATTAAACTCGTTTCCATGTCTGTGCTTTATCAATGGTTTAATGACACGAAACATATGAAAGACGTTCATTTGTTGTCACCTACTGGCGTAAAAGAGTGATTTATAAAAATGTTCACTGATGAATAAGTGAACAAATCTGAACAAAACGGAACAAATCAATAAATATAAATACTTTTATTTTACCAGGGTTATTCTATTGAAGTTAAAATCTCTTTTCGGGGTGATTTTCTCTTTTGAATGAATTGAAAAGACTGGAATGGCGAGTTAAATGACATCATTGGGAGTTCACTCCACTAAAGATCGACCGAGTGAAATGTGACATTTAATGCAATAAGAGGTTTTTATCATGTTTGATATCATTTTAATCTGTAGAGGATGCAAATTGATTGATTTTCTATAATAAATAAATGAAAAAATGTTTCTTATAATGGTTTTAGTCATTTTATTTATACTTTATAAGAGCATTTATTATTGAAAATGACAATATTCTGAATGAATATTGGCTGCTATCTTCAATGGTGTAAACACCGTTAAAAACACAGTTACATTAAATGTGTCACTGAAATCAAAGTGTCACCCCTTATACAAAGTGTAACAGGTTTCACCTACTTAGCGGCTTTGAGATAGAATAAAAACCTTTTCTGTGTGTCATAATCTTAAACACATTAATCATCAGTTTTATAGTTTTGATTTATGTTTTGTATATAAGTTCCTTTCTGACTCCTCCACAACTTCAAAACCAGTTTCAAACCCTTGTATGTAACAGCTTTTGTCACAGTGAGTGGTTGTGCCTCCTTTTTGTTTCTTTAGCTCATCAAAGTTAAATGCAAATGATGCCACCTACCATTATTTATGACTGTTGCTCTCGTTATCTGTTCAGTGTTTACTTGGACAATTGTAACGCAATCTGGGTCTCAATCTGAGTGTCCATAAGTACTTCACATTCCTGTAGCCTTATCATCTCCAAACTCACGTCAAGGGATCCCAGACTGGGATTTGGCTTTCCCTTTTATCCACACTTCTTTGCCTCGCGTTGTTGCCGCACGGCTAGGATGAGGTCACATCCAGAACTCTGCAGAGACCGTCCGGGCCTGGGCATGGCGACTGGTGATCAGGGCAGTGGCTGGAGGTGATATTCACTTCAGGACTGTTCATAGGGGTGTGAGACATGTTTTAATTATCTTTTCAAACTGATTTTATAATCCTCCCCTTTTCCTCTTTCGAATCAATTCAGCAAGTGAAAGAAATGGCTGGCGGGGCAGAAATGGCTGTCATTGTTGATGGGGAGGGAAATTGAAATTTCTTCAGGATCAGCAACATAAAGGATAGTGGGAATTCAAAGATGTTCCCTTAAAGTTGTTGGGAAGCAGTAGGTATTGATTGGTCAGCAGCACGGTGGGGGTCTGTCACAGGTTCACCAGCTCAAGGGAGAAATATTGCCTCTTCACTGTTCACTGCATAGGTTTAATGATGGCCAAACAATCCTATTATCCACCAGATATAGATAACATGCCATTTAAATACTGTAATAAGCACTCAGGAAAAAGGGCAACACAGACCTCCTTGAGCAGTGTATGTTATATACGAATGGAAACGTTTATACACTGCAGTAAACGGAGACCTCCCACACTGGTGTAGGTAGGGTAGAGGCGCAGTGTTTGAGTAATGCCCAGCTGTGTTTGATGACTCGCGGCTTTGGGTACGCTGTGATGTCATTGAAAGCCAGCAGGAGCTGCAGAAGTCTCACCCTCTTAAGTCTTGTCTGTTTTCTCTCTACTAAAGACATCCCACTTCTTCATTTATCCACTTATATGCCTCCCTCGCACTGAAGGTGCTGGAACCCTGTTGTATTTGTACATATGTTTTTCGTATGATTATTTTTCTGCTCTAAAAGTATCTGGGCAGCTCCATAAGTCCCAGAGACCTCAGGCTTGGCAGGATGGTTCCAGATGTGCACTGCTACTTCGACATAAGCACACACCTCCATTCGACCCTAGGTGGCGCTATAATAAGCACTTTTACACTTATGCTCAAGTCTTCACAACCGGAAGGGCTAGAATCTTTTTTCCTCTGATTCCTTGAGTGAAGCCCTACAAAATGTATATCTTCAATTTCATTTCTGCGCCAAATCATTTTCTGCCATTTTGAATTTTCTGGAAAACCACATTTTTGGAACTCTTCCAAGATCATTGGTCCAATTCACACGGACATTTGTATGCATCCTCTGCAGACCCTCCTGACGTATCCAAATAATTTTTATATGTCAAATCGTTCTGAAGATATTAACGATTTCTTTTGTTGAACGCACCTAGATTCATTGATCAATATCTTCTCAATGCAAAGTCCAAACTTAACCAAACTCGGTATTTATAGTCAACGGACCATATTGAGGATACAAACAGATTTCCGTTCAATTCTGCCCATAGGGGGCGCTACAACTAAAAAAAAAGTTTCATTTATTTTCAGCTGTTTAATCGTCAAATTCAAATTAAATATGGACCTTCTTTGGTTCAAGCGCTAACATATCCTTAACATATCGATTTGAAAAAGAAAAAAATGGCCGCCAGCAGCCAATCAAATTTCAGTATCTAATAACTTAAATTGTGAATGGCTAATGGTCTGAAATGTATTATATACTGTACAAGAAGTGTCTCTACATGAGGCCGTATTTAAAAGTTTGCGATAATTGTCGACACAGTGGCGCAATAATGAGCTAATTTGGGTTTTTGCTAATAACTCCGGAACTGTATAGGCTAGAATAATTTTCCTTCAGTGCCCCCAAATAACATGGTCACATGGATTCCCATTACATGAAAACTTCAACCACTTAGATTAGATTAGAAACCAACTTGTCCCAGGCCGTTTCCTCGATTCACATGAAATTCAGTATAAATCATCGACAGACCCTCCTGACAACAAGTTATCAAAATAATATTTTTCCGTTAAATTATTCGGAAGATATAAGCGGATATGTTTTGGGGTGTAGTCTGCAATTACTCATTTGCCTGTATCTTGTGAGCAAAACAATCTAATTTAACCAAACTGAAAACACATGCACAAGAGAACATTCTGAGGTCACATGCAAAATTTCATCAATTTATGATGCTAGGAGGCGCTATAACTTAAGACAATACCATTTTTTAGGGTTTAGGGTAGTATGTACACATAGTGCAGTTAAACAATCAACAATACAAAACAGTACAAGTACATTATAAACACTAAAGATGTGCATTATATATATACAGCAGATTAAATATATACAGTATATTCAACCCCAATCCCAAAAAGGATGGGACAGTATGAAAAATGCGAATATAAACAAAAAGTACTGATTTGTAAATTCACTACACATTATATGATGTTTTACATTGTGAATTTCATTGGTTTTGTTGTTGTTTTTTTTAATCAGTTTTTATTTTATTTTTATAAAACTTGTACATATCTGTCGGCATTCATGGTGTTCTCACAGATGTGCCAGTTACCCATGCCGTGGGCACTGACACACCCCTGACCCATACAGACACTGGCATTTGGACCTGACGCTGATAACAGCTTGGATCGTCCAGATAACATGATGGCTGTGTTTTTCAAAAACTGTGAAGAAATGTGAACTCATCGGACCAAAACACGCAGTTCCTCTGTTCTACTTTCCATCTCAGATGAGAGCGAGACCAGAGAAGTCGGCAGCGCTTCTGGACAGTGATGATGTACGGCTTCTCCTTTACATAGTCTGAACTTGCATCTGTGGAGGCAGTGGCGAGTGCTGTTGAGTAACACAGGTTTACTAACGTAATCCCAAGCCCATGTTCATGATATCCATTGCAGATGAATGATGTTTTTTAAGACAGAGATCACAAGCATTCCGACGTAGTTTTCGTCTTGCCCTTTACGCACCGAGATTTGACCAGATTCCTTGAATCTTTTATTATCCAACATTTGTCTTTGGGGAACATTGTTCTGAATGTGCGGGATTATTTGCTGAAGCATCTGTTGGTAAATTGACAAGCTGAATGATTCTTGCTCTTGAAGGACTCGGCTGTTTTTGGAGGCTCCTTTTATACAATGACACGATTGCCTGTTTAACATCTCCTGTTTCACATCACCTTGTTATTTCAACTCGTCAAAATGTTATTAGTCTTAAATTGCCCGTCTCAACATTTTGGAGTGCTTCAATCATCTGATTTAAAATTACTGTACATAAAAATATATATATATATATTCACAAGGTAAAACATCATATAATGTGCTTTCAATAGAGCAAAGGGTGAATATAATATTTTGTTCACAGTTTTCATACTGTCCCAACTTTGTCAGAATTGGGGTTGTATGTGCTGGTAATGCATCTGGATATATAAGTGAAGGCTCTTGACTGTGCTAAAGTGAAGGTGAACATGGTGGTGGATGTTGCAGCAAGAAACTCATCTGAATTTCACCGTCCCTTCCTTTCAGTTGGCTCACTCTGGCTCTATGAGAAGTGGTGTTTGAATGACTGAATACTTTTATTAAGGTGAGGAGGAAGGCTACATCTTCACTACACGTGGTCTTGCTTCAGTTCAGCACTTGGGCGTTGAGGTCTGGAGACCAGGAGCTGAGAGGAACAGAGAGAATTAGGACTGCCTTTGGGACTCTTCAACCAATTAGTGCTTGAGCCAGGTCAAAAATGCATAACCTCAGTTTGCATCAGCCGGTCTCAGTAATCTGGTTTAGACAGATGTTGCTGTTAAGACATAGAGCTGGACTTCTTCTTAAACCTATGAATATACTGTTGATTAGTGTAAAGCCCTAAATAATGATCCGTGTTGTCATACTTTAGTGGTTGCCCTGGATTTCACCACATCACATTTGTGACTTTAGCAATCTTAAAGGGACAGTTCACCCCAAAATGAAAATTGTCTCATCATTTACTCACCCTCATGCTGTTCCAGATGTGTTTCACTTTCTTCTGCAGAACACAAATGAAGATGTTTAGAAGAATATTTCAGCTCTGTAGGTCCATACAATGCAAGTGAATGGTGACCAGCACTTTAAAGCTCCAAAAAGCACATAAAGGCAGCATAAAAGTAACCCATAAGACTCCAGTGGTTTAATCCATGTCTTCTGAAGTGATATGATAGCTGTGGGAGAGAACAGTTCAATATTTAAGTCCTTTTTCCTTCACTTTCAATTTCTCCTTCTTCTGTTTTTGGTAATTCACATTTTCGTGCATATCGCCCCCTACTGGACAAGGAAAAATATTTATTATAAAAATAGATTTAAATATTGGACTGTTTCTCACCCACAGCTATCATATCACTTCTGAAGACATGGATTAAACCACTGGAGTCTTATGGATTACTTATATACTGCCTTTATGTGCTTTATGGAGCTTTAAATTTCTGAAAGTCATTCACATCTCAGCATTAGGGTGAATAAATGATGACAGAATTTTCATTTTTGTTTGAACTACACCTTTAAGTTGCTATACTTGCCTCATATAGAAATGAACCATGTAATCCTAAATATTTCCCTGGACTCTTCTTTCTCTACATAGAAACATCTGGTGAGAAAGCTCATTGTGGCAGTGTGTGTAATATTTATGATTTTGAGGCTCTATTGAATCTCAATCCCCTGGTGAGTTTACTTATCCAGCTTAGATGCGCCAACGTGATCAGTTACTATTAAGTGTAGGAGCAAATTGGATCAATTCATTCAAATCTGCAGGATGAATGTAAGAAATGAGCCATGAAGCAGAATACTTAATGATTATTTCTCTGTATATTCTGTTTTTCTGCTTCACTGTTTGGAGAAGATAATTAGGCCTCCATTAAGGGCAACCTCAGCATGAGAGTTGCTGGATTGTTTCTGTATCATCGGCAGCATAATGCTCTGCTGCTCATGAGGAACAGGCCTGGGCAAACAGTGGCCCGCGGTACAGCTGTCCTGTCTTTAAGGGCCTTATCGGCAGGACCACTTGAGGAGGAGAATACACACAAGACGATATTAAACTGTTACGAATGAGAGATTAACAGTGTGGAATAGGCTTGATATATATCAATAAAGAAAGGAGGTGCTCACAGATCGCATGTTAGGACACATCATTAATGACACATCCCAAATAAAAGACAAATATCTGCTCAATTGTTTTCTGTTAGAGAAAATAGCAAATATGCCAGACTGTCGCCCTTCTCCACTGAGGAACACGTTTCCCCTCACATGATTTACAGACCCTAGTGAAACTCAAGTTAGGGCCGCAGGTGTGTGTGTGTGTGTGTGTGTAAGAACATTTGACCTAGTTACAGAAGTGACATAAGAGGAAAATCAAACCCGTACATCGAAACTGTCCTTCCAAGCTCACAGTGTCCATGTAGAGAGGCCGTATGTGGCCATCACTCACTGTTTAATCTCTCCATCTCTTCTGAAGCACTCCTCTCTAAACTCTGATAGAGTCTTTTGCCTTCATATACATTAGGAAACCATTCAAAATCATGAATCATCATGTGTGCGGTTCTGCTGATTTAGATGGTGTTTAAGTCATTTACATTTATGCATTTGGCAGATGCTTTTATCCAAAGTGTCTTACAGTGCACTTATTACAGGGACAATCCCCCCGGAGCAACCTGGAGTTATGTGTCTTACTCAAGGACACAATGGTGGTGACTGTGGGGATCAAACCAGCAACCTTCTGAGTACCAATGTATTATACAGAGCACTTATTACAGGGACAATCCCCCCGGAGCAACCTGGAGTTACGTGTCTTACTCAAGGACACAATGGTGGTGACTGTGGGGATCGAACCAGCAACCTCCTGATTACCAGTTATGTGCTTTAGACCACTACACCACCACTCCATAGTCGGATCTGATATCTGGTTCATCCCTCATCCGGACACAACACACATGGGCTGTTTAGCTGCTGTAAATAACAGTGTAAAATGTTATAATTGTATTTTGTGGGATATTTATGCAAATATCTGTTATGTAGCTTGTATATAGGAAACACATTGAGTGACATCAGTGACATGATGCAAGTGTGATGTCTCTCATAGTGTCAGTGCTCACATCTCTGTCCTAATGATCATTTCTTTAGTAACACTTTATAATAACTCTCATTCATAAATCCTTAACAAACATTATATAATGCTTAACAGATCATTAGTTAATGCATATACTGAAATACAAATGTTATGAAACTTTCACTCATATACGGGCCTCAGTGTCTTGCCCAAGGACACTTCGGCATGTGGAGTCATGCCAACCCTGAGATTAGTGGCCGACCCGCTGTACCACCTGTGCCCAAAGGTTATATAAAGATGAACAGATATTGTGATGCTTACAGTGTCATTAAATGTTTTAATTAATGATTCATAAATGAGCTCATGCACTTTTCACTTTTACAGATGTTTTCAGAAATGATTTGTATTTTCACCACTTCACACACTATTCATGTTTATGAAATATTCATTAATATCCGGTTAATTAGAAACCAAGGTCTGTAAAGGCCACACATTTGCTGTTTGTTTGTTTGTTACGGTATATGTAGGCTTTTAATATTTACTCATATTTACACACCAATTATTCATTATTTGTGCACATTTTCACAGTTCCCAATCTACAGCCGAAATCATTTATCCATTGTAAATGTTTGTAAAGGTTTGCTAATAATTCTTTAGTATCTCTATGGTTTTTATGATTACTATAGACATTAACAACAACAACAACAACAACAACAACACATAATAACAACATGAACTGGCAACATTGAGAGAACAACAAACTGTTTATTGCCTCAAAAACAGATGTATGATAAAAATAAAGAATTCAATAATAATAAAACAGGACTCCATTGTAACATTTATCATAATTGCCCAAAAAAAAAAAAAAGGAATCCCAAATATTCATCTTTCGATGTTTTGACACTGAATTACACTCTTATTTGAATGAAAGACGCGAGTCACATGTGAACTGTGAGATGCTGTGATTGATGGGTCCTGAAGGAGCGTGCTGAGGAATTTGGGTAGTGTATCGGTTAGAGGGGGGTGCGGCTGAGGAACAGGACATATTTCGGTAAATCCGACAAGTGTAAAAGGCTTGTAATTTCCTCTATCAAAACACAGAGACATGCATCACGCAACACAATTCTTTAACATTTCTTTGATAAATTTAATGCAGTAAACGAAACATTTCTTATTGAGGAGTTTGTTTTCTTACACACAAAGTTTGTTATTATTGCTGTTATGTGCTATTAATGCTCAAACTTACAAACACTTTGTTACAGTATCTCAATGTCCTTAAAGTTGCTAAATCATTATTTGTAAACCTTTATAAACATTTACAATAGATGATAGTTTCAGCTTTAGATTGGGTGCAGCAGGGATGTGCGAAGGGGTGTGGCTAAAGTGCCCTGTTGCGCCCCTGGACTGAGCTGCCCCTCAGAAGAGAGTATTTTAATACATATGCATATCGTCATACTGATCTAGCGTATGATGTAAGCGTACGCTAGATCAGGGTGTTGCGTCACGTCTCTGGTTTGTAGGCCAGCGGATCAGTGACAGGAAATGGGGAAGTGAGACACTTGAGCGGTGCATTAATTCATGAGGTGAATGAACAGATTCATATTTTAACGATTGGGTTTAATTATAAAAATGTCAATTAATCAAGTTTCAACAACTTTACGTCACGGCGCTCCGAATCAGGTCATTTCATTTTACAAATCCATCTTGCTTCCATTCCTCCATCCTCGTTCCTTTCCTTCCATCGTTTCCTCATTTCCTAAAGGGTGGAGCTAGAAAGCAAGGGAAGGAAACGAGGATGCACTGATGATGCTTCGTTACTTCTCATCAGGGTGTTTCCAGCTGACTCCAGTCAACATTGCACTGATTGTCCCAAGCAGCACTGCACGCTAATTAGAGGCGAGAAATATGTCTGATTTAAAATGCCTCAGATATATAGAGGTACTGTGATCTTGACAGACAGGCTGAGGGGTGAGAGAGACCTCCGATATTGAGAGCAGGAGCATTCAGTCTTCAGCCCAGATGTCGACCGTTAGCAGCTTTGACATCCTGATAATCCCGCTGTCTCTCTCTCTTCCAACCGTACGGGTGACATCCTTATCAAACAAGTGTGAGGTTAACAGTTCTTTAAAACCCTTTATTGTCATTTTGTTACTCTTCATTGTGTCATAGCCAGATGGAATCATAAATCTGAGATGCTGCAGGTGCAAGTGTTTATTACAGGAAGTGTTGCTCTGTCTCTCTCTCGCTCTCGCTCTCTCTCTCTCTCTCTCTCTCTCGCTCTCTCTCTCTCTCTCTCTCTCCTCTCTCTCTCTCTCTCTATCCCTCCCTCTCTCTCTCTCTATCTATCTATCCATCCATCCATCTATCCATCTATCTATCTATCTATCTATCTATCTATCTATCTATCTATCTATCTATCTATCTATCTATCTATCTATCTATCTATCTATCTATCCATCCATCATCCAGCTCTCTCTCTATCCATCATCCATCTCTCTCTCTCTCCATCCATCCATCTATCTATCTATCTATCTATCTATCTATCTATCTATCTATCCATCCATCCATCTGAAATGTCAGATGCTTTAAAAAGACTTGCAGAGTGTGTATTCTGCCCTTGCTGATCATCTATTCCCTTTGAATTTATTCTTTAAACAAAACAGAAAAAAGACAGAAGATGAGCCTGTAGGTGTACGAGAGAGAGGAAGAGTATGTGTGTGCGTTTAGAGGAAGAATCAGAACACAATGCCTCTTCAGTGCCTTGGCCATATTAAGGTCCACAGAAGGAAGGCGTGGGATGTTCTAATGGCACTCTCACGTCAATGCTCTGGAACCTTCCGTCTCAGCTGGAACCATTTGTGAATAACAGTAGTCCATCCCTTTTTGTTTTACATGCTGTTAGCAGAGGCATCAGCTGATATAAACATCATGTTGTGAGAGTTGTACAGCAACCAGCCATTTGTACCTGCCTTTGACCGGAGGGACCGTTGAGAGGGAAACGAGAGAGGGGTGGAGAGAGAATGACTCCTGCTTAATAGCTCTTGAGTACAGTGGCAGCAGCTCGGAGATGTAGTGTGTCGACTCCCTTTGGAATTGTGCACTCCCCTTCTGTACATTGGCATGAATTTTCACTTTGATTCTCAGGCAAGGCTGAGTGACTTCATCTCCCAGAACCCCCTGGGAAAACAGGAACTGGATATGCGGTAGCGGAGTGCTGTGCAAATCATTATGGAGGGTAGTGGCAGATTTTGGCATAGGCAATACGGGCAGTTGCAGCAGCGTTCTCGCCGACGAGCTGCATGCCCGCATCAGTGTTGGGAAGGCACTTTTGTCACATTGTATTCGTCGTGAAATCGAGACAATTAACAAACAGCCTTTCCTCCCACATTCTCTCACGGGAAGTCAGAAACATTCAATCGTTTTCATTGGACTGCATGTGTACGAGAACATGTTAAAACAAACCTCGAAGACATCGCATTGGGAAGTTCGGATTATTTTAGTGCACTGGTTTATTAAACCCAATAATTCAAGATGCACTGTTAGATAATGTGACAATTATGATTTATTCAAAGGTGACACAGAATTAAAAATGTGTTGGTGTAATTCACGTTTCACCTTTGCATATTAAATAAACCGTAATATCACATATTTTAACAATGCATCTTGAATTATTAGGTTTAATTATGAAATATCAATCAATCAAGTCTTAATAATATGATGTCATGCAGCAGGACGTTTCATTTGACAAATCCATCTTTGCTGTGATTCCTCGATTCATAAGAGAAAGAAAAGAAATGAGGAATCACAAATAATGAAATGAGAAGTGTCCATTTGTTAATATTACAATTATTATCTAACATTAACAAAGATGAATACATTGTGTAACATATATATTTGTAATTGTTTGTTCACGTTACCTGATGCATTGATGAATGTTACAGAGAGATGATGGTGCTGCTGATCTCGGATCAGTGTTAGACCGCAGCATTTAAAACGTCTCTGTTGCGAGGTGTTTTATTTGAATAAAGCAAAGTTATGTTATTGATTAAGCAGCAGAGTAGTGATGACAGTCCG